>NW_024879215.1:272540-307507 GCF_018340385.1 Cyprinus carpio | reverse complement strand
AGTACTACTCACAATTAACAAGAAAAGTAATTTACATAATAAAAAAAAATAAAAAACCCCGGGTTTACATTGCCAGTTTCTTTCTCAAGAATATTACAACGGGGACAGTTTTACAGTACCTTATTCCCACCCACAATTGGTTTTTCATAAAACTAGATTGCAATTGTGGTATAATAATGTGTTCAAAAAAAGAAAATGTTTCCAAAGGGATCTGAAGTATTATAAACCCTAAAAGGGCCTGTTTTCCAGATCCAAACTGGATTGGGGGTAGCATAAACCCACCACTATAGTGTTTTTTCCCAGTGTAGGGCACAGGGTTTTTGCATTGCGGCAATTGCTCGGGCCACCCCACATCCTATGACCCCCCTGCAATAGGCATGGCATGTTCCGCAGGTCATGGGGACCCTGGGCATCTTTTTCCGAGTCAGTAAAAAAATTTTCTTTACTGCCCAAAATTATTATAATTGTGACATTTTTTTGCCTGCCTTGAACTGTAAGTGTTTTAAAGGGAATATTTTGTGCAATAATTTGTTTTTCATGAAAAGTGCATGGAAAACATTTAAAAAAAAAGATTTTTAAAGTTTTTGCATTTGACAAAATTTTTTTAGCATCCTAAAAAAGGGACATTTATTTATTTTTTTTTAGTAGCCCCTCAGTACACTCTATTTTCATTATACTTTGTCAGATACGAATGGAAATATTCATTTTTCCATGCCATATACAAGGGCATGATTTAAACATTAATCTTATTTTTAGTGGTCCTGCCCTTTACTGAATTTCCTAGGAATTTGTTGACCTATTAAAAGGTTTTTAGGGTTTGGCTTCTCTGTGATTTCAGTCACAGGGGCATAATAGCATTAGTTAGATGTGGATTACATGATAAATGTACACAAAACACTCCCAGAAAATTTCTGATAATTAATCCACAGTAAATCAAAATGTGCACAAAAACAAAAACAAATTCATTAGTAAACAAGTTGTTTTTTGTTCTAAATTTCCCAAAAGGGTGCTTTCTGGCCTTCATGACTAACGGTTGATTTAAATTTCATTATGATTAAGTTTTTCTTTCTTAAGCCTACTATAAATATTCACCCAGAGCCTCTGACACAGTAAAAACCCCTTTCAATCACAATGTTCAATGGATCTTTCATAAAACCTTTAAAGTAGAATATCAGTTTTAAAGAACACAAAAAATTTATTTTTTTTAAATTCTTGTTTTTTTAACCTTTAAGTTCCTCTTATTTTTTTTTTTTTTCCTCCTCCTCAAACCTGAGAAGCCTAATGGTGCCAAAAATCCTAAAATTAATTTTAGAAGAAAAAAGCTAATAGAAATAACAGAAGGGATTAAACATTACACCACCTAGACCTATTGTCTTTATGGCCTTATAAATAAAGAACCAATACCACTGAGGCAAGGGGTGAGTGATTCATTTTTGTGATTTCTGTCCTTTTTCTTCATTTTTAGGTTTTTCTTTCTCTTCTCTGCTCGGCCGTTTAATAAACTCATTACACTTAAGAAGAGATCCAAGGCTTCTGGTGTGACTTGTGACAGTGTAAACTCGGAAAACAGTTAAAATTACGCACATAGGGGGATAAGTGAGATTTTTTTTTAAGGAATCTGCACAGTAAATACGCATTCAAGCAGGGCATTCCTGTTTTTCCATGGTCCTGTCAAGCAAAAATAAATATGAGTGTTGAAATCGAAATATGCATATATATATATATATTGTATTATATATAATATATGAGTATATTAGAGATATATATTATGAACATATATATCTCATATATATATATATATATAAATATATATATATTAGTTAGTTTATTTATTTTTAATTTTTTTTTCAGTACGTGCTCCCCCAAACAGAAACAGCAGCAGATTACCCACAGAGGTTGCAATCGGGTCAGATGTGCTTGGTGCCCGTTCTGCATTACTCGCTTTCCCTAGGGTATTAAAGGGTATTAAGACACAGGTCATAACAATCGAACTTTGTGACCCAATTCATTGCTTGGGACCTATCCAGTAAGATCCAACATTATTTCTGTAAACCTTCCAGTGACACACTGGCAACACATTAAAAAAACCCCAAAAGCTATTTAATGGCCAGCAATTCACAGACAAAAACCCGCAGGCCTCCCCTCAACTCAGCAGGAACTTGCAATACGTGTGAAAATACAGATTAACCTCTCGCTTAAAAGCTTGTGCAGCCACCACATGTAAAAATTTTGGCCAAGTCCAAGGCCTGCCAGTTCTGATTAATTAGATAAAGCTACTTTTTGACTCTTTCCTCAGTGTAACGGGGAAAACCAGACCATAGGGGCCCTTAATCTCGGGAGGGGGGGGCGGGAAATCTAAAGTCCTTTTAAGTTTTCATAGTGTCTGATATTTTCATTCTGTGGCACAGACAATCTGGGTAATACCCCTTATAACCTTCACAAAGTCCTGCCAAGAGACGAGAGATTAAAGGGGTGTGTAGGGGAAGGCGCGGCATACATGTGAAAACAGCTGATGGATGACTGATTTGGTTCTTTGGGACTGGTTGTATGCAGACCTAAAACCCGCGCTTAACCCCAAAACAACAGTAATTGATGACACAGTATTATGCAATAGTGTATGAAGAATAGGATTTTTCTTATATGCACTGGGATAGTGTTTGAAGTGACTATATAATTAATTTGAGATGATTCACCCATGACTTTTTCCCTAGCCTTAACACATTGTTCCTACACCACACAGATGCTGTCAATTGCACGTTCTTCTGTGTATGCATTTAACACTGTAGTGGTAACGTGCAGTAGAAATAGCGACAGTAACGGGTATCCATTTATATTGCACTGAGATCAGTAATGATGATGGAAGTCAATGAGATATTGATGTATGGAAGGTTTAAATGATATGTGAGTTATGCATTTTTGATATAGGATATTAATTCATATTGTGGACCTGTGACTTTAATTTACAGAGTTTTAGGCAATTTTTTTACTATTAGCTGACTAGTGTTGTAAAATTCCTACCAAAGTTTTTGAAAGTGGGCAAAAAGAAGGTACAGCAAAGCAGTGTTACAATGAGGTATGCGATTCTCAAAACCTGAGGGGTGGATTTTCGTGATTTGTTTGTTTTAACATTAAATTTGAAAAAAAGAAGGTCCTTCCCATATCATTGCAATCAACACCTTTCGCTGATCTTGTTAAGCCACATGTGTATTAGATCCAGATATTAGCCTATTTCCCCAAGACCCTAACACTGTCTATATAACCTAGTTAAAGCCCAAACCGAGCTTTTGTACACCATGCTAACAAATACATAACTCGCAATAAAGCAGTGCAATTAACGAGGCAGATGATGCATCACCGTAAGTTGTTCTACCAGAAATCCTCATGAATCAGGGTCAAGTGTGTGGTGTCGGTATAAGCACACACGTGTGTGTAGTGAAAGATGTGCTCAATACAACCATTGCAGGCATTGATCACAATGTGATCATGTACCTCACACACACATGACATACATTGTTGAGGCAAGAGGACTTGGCGTGGCCTTGCTCAGTCGGGTTCCCAGGAAGCAGATGAGGGTTTGGGTGCATTGGGCCTCCACGGGCGGCCTCCTAAATCTGGGTCTATGGAAGATGAAACTGGACTTGGGTGGGTGTAATATATGTCAGTAGGAAACACCAGGTTGGTACTGCTTTTTAAATAAACACTGACCAGAACAAGATGTAAATGCTGAAACAGCACGGCTTGGAACGGCAGGTGGGCGAAACATGTTTATGGAACGGCCGGGAAGCAGTAAACCGAAGTACGGTGTTGTTTGTTGGATTGGCTGTGAAAAACCACGAAAAGAGCCGGGTCGCTGGCAGCAGGCATCAGATGGCCCATGTGAAATTAAAGGGGAGCCTACGCATGAGAACCAGATACCTAGGCCCTTTGTGGAAGGTGGACAAGTAACAGGTTGGGCGCAAACCTCAAGCATGATCGGGCTTGGCGGGAATGCCTGCATCAACATACCTGTGTGCAAAGTTTGTTCATTAACATGATCCTTGTTAAGGGCAGAAAAACAACAAGCGCTAACCATAACAGGCAAGAGCCTGGGGATGTTAATGTGCGGCGTTCTCGCCACAAGCACACAGTGTTTTGTGTTTATGAGTGGAGAGGAAGGCGGTAGGAGGCCATCTGTGGACATCTAGAGAATCTGGAAACTGGCATGAATGCAACTAAACAATCAGCAGAAACATAGAGATTATAGATCCCAAGTACGGTTTTATACTTACGCAAAAAAACAAAAAAAAAAAAAAAAAAGGTGTAAAAAAAACACGGTGACATTCTCTGATCTCTCCTGCCTGTAAACCCGAACTGTATACCCACCACCCACGGAGATCATTCGAGTTTTATGCGTGCTCGACAATAAGTGCTACTGAAGTTGAGGGTACAATGTATACAACCACCGACCTAGTTACAAAACAAACTATTCCCAAAAAAAAACATTACATACAATACAAAAACAAAACCAAATACATACAACACTTTTTCTTCTTCTTTTCTTTCCCCTCCCTTTTTAACAGTCAGTACATCCTCCACTGCACCTGTCAAATTAGTTACACCAACACAAGAACATAGCCCCACTACGAGACAATATCGGGCAAAGTTTACAATCCTGCACACATGCAACTGTTAGATCTGTAGCCAAAAAAAACCATTGTATTTCCCCGTTATTTTATATATGGGTCATCCAGTGCAGAAACAAGCTTGTATTCTAATAAGTCTTGTATCAGATGCAGGAAAAAAAATTAATTAAATTAAATTTTCTTAAATTAATTCTATTGAATTCATGATTCTGAATCAGGGATGAAATCGCCATGATAAAACTATTATGTTTAGGAGCTTTAGATCTCTTGACGAAAAACCTTATGTATCTTGTAGATAGAGGGGATTTCAGCTTTTAAAGGGAACCCACATACTGTATACACACATACCATGTACCACTTTTCCACAGAAAAAAAATTTATACAGTATCTTCAGTCTCCTTACCCAACAATGGCCTCGTGCGCCTTAAACCCTCAGTAAAGTCCTAACCATTTTTTTTTTTTTTTTTTTGCTACTTGATAAATACTTTCTGTTGTTGGGCAAGTGTTACAGATTAAAATCACCCCTGAGCGCTTTTGTTTTAGAAACTAACTGTTAACAAATTTTTGTAAATTAATGCCAAGGTAATATAACACAAAGCATATTGTTATACGTGTATTTTTTTTTCAATGACAACATCAAAATTTGTTGCTATGTACTATGTACATAACTGAGGAAGCAAATTGTGCATTAAAGGGATAGTTCAGCCAAAAATTCTGTCATCTGTCTTAATTATTCACCCATGTTGTTCCAAAACCCCCGGAAAGGGACCTTGGGTTCATCTTGGGAAAACACAAATTGAGTATTTCTGATAAATTTCCCGAGAGCTCTTGGACCCTCCCACAAATTATTTTCAAGTCCTGTCACTCTGTGCTTAGTCAAAAACCCCAAAAGGGAAACTACCTTCAGGTCTACTAAAGCCTTTAAACCCATTCCCCATGACCGGGTCTCATCAATCTACGACTTGTACTGACCTACCATCATCAAATTTAAAACACTACGATCCTGGTTATCATTGACCGTTTCTCCAAATCCTGCTGTCTTCTTTCCCAAACTCCCCAAAACTCCCCATGCCATGGAAAACCCGCAAACCCCCTCTTATAACAGTCTTTGGGAAATTATGGACTACCAGAAGACATTGTCAGTGACCGAGACCCAATTCACTGTCGGAGGGCATTCTGCAATCAACTGGTACACGTCGTAACTTCAGGATATCACCCATAAGCCAACGGAAAAGTCGAACAAAATCAACCAGGAATGGGAAGATACCTTCTGAAGCTACTGCACCCGGGGGAAAGCCCAGATGTCTGATTTCTTTGCCATGGGCAAATAGCAGGTCAGGAGTTTTGTGCATATTCTGCCCGTGCAAAATTGGTAGATGTGGTGTGCTGCCGGGGTTAAGTCTTTTGCACTCTTGAATAGTCAAGATTCTTGTTGGTACTTTCGATCTTTTCAGAGGCGGGGCATAAGGAGCAAACAATAATGTACATTATGTGGACAATAATGTGTTTGTTTTGAACTGGCAATAACCACATTCAATTACACAGAATTACACAAAATAATGTTTCGTTTTTGCACAACGTCAATATGACCCCTTTAATAGACTATGTCATTTATCATGTTTCATTAACCACATTAACACTTGGTCTGCTCACAATAATTATTTACCCATGGCCTCTGTGAATTTCTACCACCTACTACAACCCAACGAACACGGTTTTTGATCAATGGTTTTTCGTTGAAGAATGGAAAATCAATCAAAGGAAAAAAGATTGAGAGCACATTAAGAGCATGTCTGGTCTGGTGTCAGCTGACTCGGGGACACATAATATAAAAAGACCAGGTGTTGGTGCTTTTTTTTGTTTTTTTTTTTTTTTTTTTTTTTTTTTTTTTTGTTTTTTTTTTTGCTCTTGTAGTACATAATCGTGGTGTGAAAATCCCTAATGGTCATTTTCATATCAAAGCACTACAGAAGCCCTCACAGTAGCATATAAGCACAAGGGGCTTTTGTGTAAGAAAGCTTTTGCTGTAATGACTCTGAGCTTCACTGCCGTCCCAAAAACCTACGAAAAGGGAAAACATCAGATATGGTATATTACTCTTTTTCAAAGGTTTGTGTAAAAAACAAAAAGAATATGGCATCTGCAGGTACAATGTCAAAACACAGCTCGTGAATGGTTTGCTATTGAAAAACACAGGAACTCGTATAAATGCACCAGATAATATTGACAGAGTCTCATTGATTTTGCATGTGCGAAAACGTCCAACGTTGTTCGAGTGAGGGTTCTTAACCGTATGGTCTTGAAAATACAAGGTTTGACCATCATTGCCCTGACATGAACCAATTTAAGAACATCGAAAAGAATAATTTCACAGCTGCCAATATTCCTCCAACTCCTAGGGGCATATCAGTTTGCACCCAGTCATTCTTTCGCGGCTGCTCATCTAGGAGTTATGCTCAAACATACATTATGTTCCTATTCAAACATCCTTCTCTAATGATCAGATAGTACTCTAGGTAATTGCCACTCGACTCGCCCATCCCTGTTTACCAAATGCACAGGAATGGGTCCTGTCAGCTCCCAAAAGCAGTTTTTATGTGTGTGTGGTGTGTGTGTGGTGTGTTGTTGTGCTGTTGTGTGTTGTGTGTTGTGTGTGTGCTGTGTTGTGTGTGTGTCAGCAATGTCCCTTCAGCCCAGATCTCAAGTCTAAAACAAAGATAAACACACAAGCTTGGTTCTGTCCACACACGAGCTGCGGATAATCTGAGCGACTGCATTTAGGCAGCCCTGAGGGCCACCATATTCTCAATATGCAAATCGTGTCTCCATATGAAAGTACAGTCACCACCGATAGAAAAAGAGACTAGGTTGTCTAAATGGACTATTAAAAAACTGGAAATGCAAATAGGTTTCTTGTTGTTTTCTGAGGGATTTCTGGTTAGAGAAAAAAAAATAAAAAAAATAATAATAACACGAAAAATGACTAAACTAATTGCATCAAACACGTGAACTCGTGCAAATATGTGTGGGGTCCTATTAGCAATTTGTCTTTAAACACCAGCAATGCTGGTCTTTTCTCGAAAGATGTTGAAGATTGGAGTATAGCTATGGGCTGTTTGGGGTCTTTGTGGTAATTGTGTTTGCCTTCACGTTAAAGTGATAGTAGATCACTCTCAAAAGGAACAGGCTGTCCTAATTTATTCTCACCCCTCAGTGGTTGTTTCAAAACCTTGTGTTGTGCATAACCTATGCAGTAAAAAGACACAATATGTGGTTTTTTTTTTTTTTTGACAAGCAAGAAGGGTCACTTAGGTCCAGCAAACCTGTTTTGGCTACCCAAACATGCTTCAAAATGTCGTCTTTTGTGTTCCCCAGCACAAGGTTTGACACGATTTGGATGAAATGACTTGAAAGTGAATAAATCATTGACAAAAGTTAAAATATGGGGGGTAAACTAATCACGTTGAAAGCTTGACTCAGCTTAAGCCGTCTTTACTACAGATGAAGCAACTCTAATTTTGTGTGACTCTTTTGAAAAAAACTGCTGTATCTTGAGATGAACATGGGTACAGATCACCTGGACAGCTCCGCCCTGTCGGGGTGCCGATACCTGCTTGTCACCAGCCTCCGCCATAATTCGCTATTTTGACTAACTCACCAGTCATTTTACCACTTTACGTAAGCCATTAAACACGTGTGTTCTCTTCCACCACACTTCATTCTGAGAACTTCTCTCAGGAACTGACTTTTTTGTCCCTGAAGCTTCTTTTGTCGCTCTTTGTTTTCTCCCTCTAAGGCCACTCTTAATCAGCATTTCCACCCTGGCCTTCGACATGTATTTTTCCTGAATCTCATGTCACAAAAGAAAGTACCGTCCAAGTCCCCTCTCTGATTATCGTTATTGAAAGCTGAAGTGGAAAACATGTCAGGAGCGGAGAGCTTAAAAGCATGAGCAATGGTAGAAACGAAAGTTAGAGGTGCAAAGAAAAGACCCAGAAGAAAACAATACAGAAAAAGGCAGCACAGAAGAGTCACCAGCCAGGTGGTGGAGGAGGGCGATCATTGCGGGTTCTTCATGTATGCGATGGAAGCTGGTGGTCACACGCGTGACCAGCAGGCTCAACAGTTGCCCCTGCAGGACACGGACGGCAGTCGCGTGCAACTGAATACGACACCCCCAAGAACAGCACGCTCACAAAACACACAAACAGCTGATCTCTGTGCCTGCCTCTGAAATTTGTCAACATCTTGCGCACCCCCCTTTATTCTGACAGTTAATGATCAAAATTTAACACAGAGTGGTCGACTGGATCGGTTTATACTTATATATTAGGATTATTTAGTGAGTTAGGTGACACAGGCGAATTAACACCTCCTGCTTCGCAGGGTTTAAATATAAAGAAAGGAAATAAATGAACAAAAAATGTTGAGTGCAGACCAATCTTTTGCAACTTTTGAACAGACATACAGTAGGCATTGGCACCTAAACACATGCACATCAGAGTAAAGATATTGACAACACAGAAAAAGAGTATGCTAGATCCTCAGTTTAATTTGCAAGGAAAAATCTCAATCTAGTTATGGTCCCTGAGAGGGAGAAATACAAGCCTGACTTGATGTTTTAAGGCACTGGTTCACATGCAGTGCTGACTTGCTGTGGTGCATTTTGCACGTTCATCATGTAGTCCTGATTTGCTGTGATTCTTAGATTACAAAGCAAAGCAAACATGCTGTATACAGAGCTCTGACTGAATGCAAGCTTATTTGATTATTGGTTAAACTGCCAAAACATTGATTCCAAACAAAACACTGTGCCCACACGTGATGTCCACATTTCTCCAATTTTACCCTAGCTTGTTCCCTACTTTTCTGTACAGAACAATTCCTTTTTCCCAGGATTCAGAATGTTGTCAAACAGGCCTGCTTTCCTGCTTGATATCCTGCTGTCAACATCCAGGCAGATTTTCAGATTTCCCTACAATTCTCTCCAAATTCCTCTCCATGCTCTCATCTTGTCTCTGAGGATGACTCTCTGTGTAAGTCTGCCGTTATATCAGATTAAGGTAAATATAGTAGGCTGTTCAACAAGATATGACATTACTATATAATTGAGGATCAGCATTTTGAAGAACTTCATATAATTGTCCAGTTAGGGTTTTGATAAAACATGCTGTACTGTTATGTAACATCTCTGTGGTACAAGGCTATGTGCCAGTCTTCTTCCCAAGAGGCTTTAAGTGAACAATGTGGTTAAAAAATAGTGCGGCAAAATAATTTAGTAAGCACTGATTCAATCCAGACAGGGACTGGAACTGAACCCCCCCCCATTTCTTGGAAGATTCCCCAAAGTTCAAAGACTAATGCTTCTACATCTGACTCCACTTATTCAGTAAAAAAGAAGAAGCAGAAGACTTCCACTAGACTGTTAATTTATATGAAGTAAGGACACCATAGCTAAGTACAGAGAATCATGCTGATTCTTACTGAGTTTCCAAAACCTGAGGACACCTACACATGTGCAACAGAAAAGTCTATAACCAGAGAATTTTTTTTGTATATATTTGAGCAATATCAATAGACCACGAGTGCCAATTGTTCTGGGAATCCAAATATATGTTATCCATCTATAAGCATAAGGCTTTATGCTGCCTTCAAGTGCACCTAAGAAACCCAAACCTGTCTGGTCTGGCATTTGTTACATGTCACACAGTGTAGCCGGAAAACATAACACAGTAGCCTAAACTAAATAAAAGAATTATATTGTCAGGAATAAATTATGAATTCAAAATTATTAATATGGATTAATTTCTATCACTTATTTAGGGCTATCAAAATGGAAAGGTCTGTTTCACATAAAGCAAATCGTAAAGTCAAAAAGTCAATCAACTATTCTATACATCACTGAATGTAAAATTAAAATAACCTGCAAAATCACTGATTCTAATTCACATCAGACTTAAAGTTTCAAATCAGTAACAAAATCGGGCCCAGAACTACAGTATCCCATTAATATTATTTATTATGCGTCAAATAGCATAAAAAAAAACAAGATTTATAGATTTTCATTGATTTTCATTTATAGTTCCATAAACTGTACAAAAATTCGTGATTGCCTCAGTATATATATATATATATATATATATATATATATATATATATATATTATACCCTCATATATTATACCCTATATATTATACCCTCAGCCCCCCCCAAGAATCGCTCCTGGTCTCAGGTGTCCCCTGAATGTGTCTGTGAAGTTTCAGCTTAAAATACCTCCTATAGATCATTTATTATATAATTTTGAAAATGCCTATTTTGAGTAAGCAGAAACACGCTGTATTCGTGCATGTCTCTTTACATGCAAATGAGCTGCATCTCCCTCCCCCTTTTCCAGAATAGGCTGTGCTTTACAGCCCATACCTAAGACAGTCTAAACCCATCTGTTTGATTTTGATTCATGTATATGGCGTTGAAAATTGGTGCAATTTTTAAACCAATATCAGTTTTTAAAACTCTTCTTTGTTATCATGAGTTTTCCTGAGTGCACACACTCCAGAAGCACAAATAGCACAGTGAAGAGTACTTAATACTACATAACTGTTTCATGATCTTAATTTTGCTCCGATACATGCTAATACCAATGTACGTCATATGTGGTGAACGAGTTAGCAAATGAAAGTTTTGAAATCCCCCAGCAAAGGGTTGGAAAAGACATTCAGTACAAACCATTTTAGGTTTTTTTTTTTTCAGAGGAAAATTCAGTCATTCAGCTCAGGTACTCAGGCACGAGCCATAACAATCACGTCACAAAATAATAATAAATAATTAATTATTAATGATAAAAGCTAAAAACCAATTCCTCCTCTTAGCCGACAATACGGTGTATTGCACAAATTTGGTATATTGCCACGAATTTGGAGAACAGCTGATAGCAAGACTGACGTCAGCAAAGGATTTTTGGGCTATTCAGGAAGTGATGAACGACGAGCACTTGACATTTGCATGTCAAGGCACTATGCTACGGTTTATGTTCAGTATGAGGTACAAATTTGTTGTTGGCAGATCTTCTGTGCTGCCTAGCAGTGCCGTCCAGGCCCTCAGGAGCATCACTATTTTGAAATAATTACGTGCTTAATGGCAAAAATGCACGTCTCGAATGGGCCCGTTGCAAAGAACTCCATCCCCCGCACTTCCCCCCCCCCCACTCCACATCGTCGTTTGCCCTTTCAGTGCACACACCCCTCCACTTGCAAGGGCCAACAATGACTGTAGCCCGAAAATAGAGGAAGTTGGTCAGAATGGTATTAGGCGATCGATTGCAGCAGGTACAGAAACTATTGTTTTGGACCACCTCATTGATTCTATATGTCTCAGCTCGTGAGTCAGCGGTTGGCATGTCAAAAGGGAAATCACCCTGCCAGTCGCGTTGGGTATAGCAGAGGTGATGTAAAGAGACACGTTGCTTAAGAAGTTGTTGACACTAACATTTAAGCTACGTTGCGCTCGTTAGACAGCCGACGTCTCACGTATTGGCCCTGTGTAAACTGAAATGGGAGCAGAGAGCCACCATCAACATCTTTACGAGTCTTGTCACTATCTAGAGGGTGAAGATGGCACTGTCAGGAGGGCAGGTGGTGGGTGAGTCCAAGTGTAAAAAACGATCTCTCAGGAGCGTACCTATATGTCCCTAGAACAATGATGAAGACACTATCTAATAAACATGGTGTAGGGTCGACCAATAAACTGTTGCTGACCTGATGTCACCCTCAGCTGCACATTCTCCTCAGACAATCTGGTGCACCTGATGGGATAATTTCTGTCGCGAGACTGGTGCCTTGCCCCTTAGATACGTCAAGCACACGATGAATTAGAGAGGGGGTGGGTGTGACTGTTTTTTTATCTTTCTAGGCTTGATTGTGTTTATGGGGTGCAGTCTAACATGTTGTTCAGGCTAGGTCAGATTAAAAAAAACAAACAGACGCGCATTTTTTTTACAGTCAAGCCCGTAAGGTCCACACCGTCTGCCGATCTCGTTCCTTCTCTGAGCAAGTCACCTTGATTGATTTCCCTATTATGAAGGTCCCGCCCTAACAAGCCGAACTACGCGGAGTGGGATGGAGGATTGGTCCAGCCTGGTGCCTCAGGTGTGTTTTGATTCCACTCCACAATACGCTCTCAGAAGTGTGCGTTTCGGTTAGGCATTGGCCCATAACAACTGACGTCCTCTTACCCCTTCTCTGGCTTTGATACAGTTTGAGCGCCTGATTGTGATATAGAGGCGGTGAGATAGATGATGAGAGCCATGGTAGAGCAGGGCGATTACAACTAGTAACAGGATTGAGAACCGAACCGCTGCTTTAGAACATTGAGCTTCCTTTGAAACTTTGTGAACTCCATTAGAATCTTTAGAAGGACAGAAACGGCGATTCATATATGAACACGTATTTTACATGCGTCCCCTAGTTTTTCTCTTCCTCTTCTCTAAAGCAGCACAACATGGCCGTCGCCTCCGTTGTTGCATGGTTCCTGGGGGCAGGGTTTATCTAGGTTCGTGACATAAAACGGACCTGGGGACGAATTCGTTGTAGTTCCTTTACCAGCCCGTTTTTGTTGGTCATTAAAACTGACAGAATTTTAAAGGACGATATCTCCGTTTGGATTGATACTTTCAGTGCTTGCAAATTTGCAGATATGGTTGATACTCAAACAGCAAACATTACTCAGCAACAAAAACGTTCTTTAAAAAAAGTGAAGATCGCAAATCAATCACCCCTTCAAAAGACTTTGCGGGGGATGAATCCATTTCGACTTTGAAAGTTTCAGATTTAACTGCTGGACTGAATTTAACTACTCCGTTCTGAAGTAATTGCTCGCCTGCCCTTACCTGTGACGCGCACGTTGAAAAACTCATCACACAAAACAGAAAAATTATCTTTATTCTGGATGAACCTCTCCAACGAGTATCTGATGCTGAGAATAGCGAAGTATTTCCATTGCTACTGCCTTTTACAACTACCTATATTGTAAATCGGGATTCCTCAGATTGCAACCAAAATGAAGACGAAAATAATAAACAAGTGAATGGCCCTTTTTTGTCTGCAGAATTTCGTAAAATGCAGTTGGGATATATTAGGTCAAAAAAAAATAAGGAAATAGCTGGTTAACTTAATAAGATGAACAGTCTTGAAACAGCACTGTAGTTATAAGTTGACAGATGTATACAGTACCTATACTGGGCTGGTCTACACGTGTGAAAATAAGGTAGTGGTTGGACCACGTTATTATTAGTTTTCAAAAAAGAGGACAGGTGGGGGGGGAAACAGTTTAAAATCAGCCCAATTCCGTTGGACAAAAAAAATTGGAGATGCCATCGAAAAGTGATTTATTCCTCGCATATTGTTAGTGGCTTCCTGATGTGAGAAAATTAGATTCAATATTAGAATGCGGGAGCAGGCGTAAAGGCCAGAAATTGGGAGCCGGATTAAGCAAACAGTCCCACACAGAGCTTTAATAACACCCGCCAGACGATTTTTTAGGTCCAAAAAGAGGGCATGTCTGGGGGAAAAGAGGATGTATGGTCACCCTAGTTAATATGACCCAAACAATAAAATAAAAAAACAGAAAAATCACTGCACTGAGTCTGGACTAAATAACATCTGTAGCTTTAATAAGAAGACATTTCTTTCTTCAATGCTGCTTTTTAAATGCTAGTGTGAAGATAAACATGGTGGACTGTGTGCGGCTCAAAAAGCAGTAAAACCCCTTACAAACTAGGCATTTGTTGCATCCAGTGGGGACATAATTACTGATTATAATGACTTTAACTGTGTTTTTACTGCGATTGCTTTGTGTATCATGCCAATGAAATCAAACCATGTCTGCATTTCGCAGATTGATAAACAACAAACAGGCGCTTACTCTTACACTGCTCAAAACTCTCGCTTGAACTCACACATCAGTGGCAAAGTCTCTTTAAATATAAAAACGGTACTTACAGCCTGTGAGTCAGGAAGCCGGCCAGACTGTCATTGCAAAGCTGGAACCGCCCCACTTTATAGAACAGCCTTTGATCAAAGACCCATTGTAGGCCACTCTTGCAGGTTCAGGTTGTACAGCCCAGCGCCAGCTGGTGGATTCAATGAAGGACACATGTGACGACACTCCCTCAGCTGGACTCTGCTTCTCACCCACGGTGAAAGCCGATCCGGGTGATCCACAGCTGGTTCATGTATTTCCTCAGCGACCAGCACGGATCAGCTCTAGGCATGACGAAGCGGATATCATCCTCTTTTGGAAGGCTGAACAAAGTAGTTTTGCTTTCAGAATTAAACACAGCATCTCCACAACATGGCGGCAACAACAATACTACAGCGAGAATCAAAGGTTACACCTTCTTTCTTTGGCGTGAACATTTGGGTGGTATTATGCACATTTTCCCATACAATGACGAGGACATGTGGGGGGCGCAGTTTAAACGAGGTGTTTTGGGAGGGCGTGGACAAGTCTTTATAAAAGACAACTTTTTATAAAGAATATCTCTTTGGATTTTATAAAGAATATCTCTTTTGGATTTGAGATTTACGCCTTTTGCAAATCCTTACAGATCCTCTTTTTATGCATCAAGAGCTTGATGAGCCCTCCTTTAAAGTGTTTATAGTGTATATAATGAGTTTGTAGGGATTATTATACCACAATTCTTTAACATAGCTACAGCCATGTGGGTGTGAGGAACACACAATTCTGTACAAAACAAAGTCCCTGTCCCAAATGGCACCCTAAACCTCACGGTCTTCCTCACTTTCATGACGTAATGCCGCTTTGACTGCCAGGAAATCGAAAGGCGTAGGGGCCTCGCAGGCTTGCGAGCTCAGCAGAAGTGTGCATCGAGGGTGCATAGCGGCCTCAAAGGTGGCCCTCGTGAGCACCCTTCTGAACGCTACAATGATGAATGGGACACCCTACGATTTTCGTTTCGACTTAGCAGAAATGCGCATGCATCCGGCCATTGTAAGTCCTCAAGATCGAAAGTCCACAGAAATGACACAGAAATGCATTGTTGCTCTTAAAACTAGAGAACCCTTATATCATAGCCCTCTTTTTGGTTTTTTATGGTGGGTAAAACTAACTAACTCACTGTTGTATAAAACTGTTTAGAGCAGAGGCCTTTAACTCTGACTTGAGATCCACTCTCTTCCTTTCAGAGATTAGCTTTCAACCTGGATTAAAACGCGACCTACCTGCCACTTTGTAGTAATCCTGAAGACCTTGATTAGTTTGGGTGTGTTTCTGATTAGGGTTGGTAGCTAACTCTGCAAGAAAGTGAATCTCAAATCCAAAGTTGTGGACCCCTGTTTAAGAGATTTCCGCAGGGGGGGGGAGCGCGCGGAAAAGGCGCATCGGCCTATCAAAATGTCAATACCTAACTTGAGGCCTAGTTATATCAGAACATAGAGTGACAGTACACAGACCGGTCCTGGCGAATTTGTCCATGAAATTTCGTGATCATGGTCAATTGTTAAAAAAATAAACACTCTTTTTCACGCAACCTAATATGCTGGCGAGAAGAGCTATCAAATTGAATGATACATTAAAAATACACATTGTGTACACTAGGGAACAGTGTAACATATTAACATCGGAATATATAATATTTTTTTTTTCTATATTCTGCACTGCAGCCAACATGGGCAATGTGTGAATCATTTTCCCGCATAGGAGCATGTTCTCGTCTACGCGGATATTGTCTAAAAAAATGGTGAACAGACAAATCAGAGAGGACCCCCTGAAAGTTCCCCCGCCTTTCCGTTTTGCTTAGCATCTCGTCTCTGTTGTTTGGCCTCCATACGTATTCTGTCTGGATTATGCTTGATGGTTTCCCTTCCTTACATGACTGTGTCACTACATTTTCTTTTCCAGTGCTGGTAGCCTATGCTGCACGAGTGCCTGAGATCATCTAACCCATCTTCGGAATGCAAACTGGATAACATGGGATGGCATGAATTTTTAAGTAATTCTCAAGCTAAGACCTAACTCAAGGACACTGATCTGGGGGTCTGTATTGCTTTTCACAAGTGTGTAGGAAATTTCAGTAACTCCACCAGCACACCCTGCCTACTGTAAATCAAAAAGATGTGTTTTACTTTTGGTTGTGGCTGGGTTTTCGGCCATGACTTTGAAGATGTTCTTGAACATTTTTTTAGCCAAGTGCTAATGCAAAGATCTGATAGATCATGGAGGTTTACGTTCTTTTCTTAACCCCTCAGCATTTTGTGTTTCATGGCTTTGGTTGTGCTGGTTTTTGGCCATGACTTTTGAAGATGTTCTTGAGAACAATTTCGAGGCCAAATGCTAATTTACAGTTTATCAGAGATCGGGTAATGATTTATGTTTGATTTATTTTCTTTTTAACCCTCACATTTTGTGTGTCTTTTTCTTGCTATTTTTTAATGATGAAGGTTGAAATTAATGCATCATTAATTAATCCAAAACAAGTGCTTTAACTTTGCACACTTTGCAAAGATTCAAACTGATAAGAAACGATAGCAAGAAAAAAGAGGAGCAAATATTTTCCAGTGGCTACGAATAAGACGCACCTCCATTCACCAATCATTTTCTGCTTCTGCTCACATTAGCTGAAAGCTGTGAGACCACTGCTGTGGCCAGCTTGCGCTAGGGCTCATTTTCCCCTGTCACACTGCCATAAATGGGTGTGGTTCCAAGTTATTGTGTGTGTCCTTGTTTGTTTCGAAAGAATACAGCAAAACAAAAGCTGGTGGAATACTGTAGCTCTAACATGATGACTTGCCCAGACTCATGGTTCTGGAAGCTGCAAACCACTAGACACTTCTCAATCCCCTGCAGTTTCCCCTCAGGAGACAGGCCTTTTCTAACCTTTATTCTCTGATTTTACCCAGCCATAGACTGTGTTTTACCCCTAAATGTATTTCTTATTGTCAACCTCTTTTTTGCCATACAAACATAAAATACAAAGTACACATACACGTCAAAATTATGACTGAAATCAGATGTCTTAGATTTAGCATTTTCACTTAATTTTTTTTATTGCTAATTATATAGAATCTTAAATATAATTTACTGTATATTTAGGGTCTACTGTATTATTTGGAAAATATTTACTTTTTTTAGCTAACATTTACAGTAAACAGTGTTTTCCACAAAAAATATTTGTTCTACGTAAAATTACAATATTGGAAAAACTTTTTGATTGCAGAAAATTACGACATACAGTAGTGATGGCAAAATCTGTCCCTGCTGAAAGAACCAGTATATTCTGGTTAGGCACGTTTTGAAGCATTCAGCTGGTTTAAGCTGGTCATGACCCTGGTTTAAACTGGTCCTGAACTGGTTCTGAGCTGGTCCTGAGCAGGAGCTAGTTGCCTAGGACCAGCACATGACCAGCATATGCTGTTCTTTCTTTCTTTCTTTCTTTCTTTCTTTTCTTTCTTTCTTTTTTTTCTTTCTTTGTTTCTTTTCTTTTCAGCAGGGTCTTCCCCAATGAAAAATGAAAAAAAAAATAACCCAAAAAAAGTGTGGATCTTTCTATTTGTTCTTTTTTTTTAATTTTTTTAAAACATGAAGAATATGGGGGCTTATTTTAAATGTTTTGTATTTTAAAATTTTTTAAATTTACATTTTGACCATCATGGTCATTAAGTTCCCTCACTGGGCAGGGGGAGATGGAGATGGGTATCTGTTGTCTTTCCGTTGCTCGTGACTGCAGCATATGTCTTTTTTGTGGCGGTGATAAAATCCTCGCTTTCTGAGGGGGGTTGAACATCATCTGCTCATGGTTTGTGGTCATAATTTAATTGCCACCGGATACATGAGAAAAGGCTGCAACCCAGTGCCATCATCTTTTTCAAGATTGGGCTGAAGCTCTTTCTTTTAACCGTTGTGACTGGACTAAAATCAGGAAAAATTGCCCCTGTATGTATTTCCCCGAAGCATGCCGTGCACCCTTTAGGATCACTGATCTGTCTTGCCATCTTAGTGCACGAAAGATCAGAGTATGTGGCTGATCTGATTTACTTTTTCTTCCGTCATAAATGCAATCAATCTCGATGTTGTGGCCTTTCAGTGCAGGAATCCACTTGGAAAGATTTAGCTCTGAGAAAGCTGGCTGCATCGGAGCCCTACGCCCCCTGGTAACCCACCAGTTGCAAGTTGTTTCTCCTGCTTCTGTCCTCATTGTCCGTCACTTTATCAGTAAGTTGTTTCTCAAGTTTGTGACTGTCCTCCTATCCTCACGTGCAGCTGCCAGGATGGGAATCTACACGATCGCGTGTCTGTTTCATCATGCTTGCTAACTTTTCAAGTTCTGCTCTTAGCTCTTTTACAGAATTGTTGGTCGCTTGTATGTCTATATGTAGGTCACACAATGCTGGGGTCAGTCTAGAGTCTATCGCATCTCTTACTGTTGAGACCACAACCGAATCCAAAGTACTCTGTTGTTCTTTAAGTGCTAGTTTGATACCATTAGCCATGAAGGTCCTCTCGGGAGATGGTGGAATCTTTTATTTTCTTTATTGGTGATTGCTCAATTTCTCTTTTCCAATTGCCCTCGACCGTTGAAGTACTCATGATGGGTTAGATAGAGAGGGTTCTAAATTTAGTATCAGGATTTTCATAGAATATTTAGAGTGAGAGCAGTGAGTGGTTGACTATGCATGCATCTGCATCGCTGTCACATGATCTCCTGTAGAAATTACAGTTTTCGGAAGAAAAATAAAGTGTAATGACCATGTATAACCAGCAGAGACCCATAGAGATCCATTTTTTTCTGGAAGTGGCTAACTGCTAATCTAACAACTTTTCTTGATATATATATTTTGTAAATATATACTGAAACATTATAAATACATTGAAAACAGTATTTTCTCAAAGGTTAGAATTTGTTTTTGTTGTTTGAGGTATTTTTAGTGCCCACTTTGCACAATGCCACATAAATTTGAAGAAATCTAAATAGTTGTTACTAAAAACTTTTTTTTTTTTTCATAAAATATAACGCCACATTATTTTTTTCAATCTAAAAGTAATTCAAAAACAAATTTTATTTTACTTAAATGTAAATACCCCCCAAAAAAACAAACAAACAAAAATACAAGCAAGAACAACTGCAATAAGCAGATATGAATGGTGTGTGTGTGTGTGTGTGTGTGTGTGTGTGTGTGTGTGTGTGAGAGAGAGAGAGAGAGAGAGAGAGAGAGAGAGAGAGAGAGAGAGAGAAGTCGCAGCTGTCGTGCATGAGTGAGTATGCTCGTTCCAAATTGCATTTGTGCTCTGGTGTATCAGGCCTTCATTTTGTGTAGCCATTTTTTCAGATTTATGCAGTTTATTGATTTTTATTTGCCAGTTTCTATAAAAATGCTCTCACACGTGTGTGCGTGTGCATGTGAGTGAGCATGTCTTTCTACATAGCATTTGTGCTGTAGTGGCCTTCATTTCAATGTGAAATTTTCCAGATTTATGCCAGATTTATTTATTTATTTATTTTATTTTTATTTGACAAATGAAAATATAAATATATATATAGATTTTTTCACATTCCCATTCATTTTTCAATGTGGGGTCATACTGGACCCCAAATACCAGATTAGTAAAAAAAAAAAAAAAATTGACACCTTCAGAACAACCAAATCAGCCCCAGTTTTTTATGTGAATAAAGATAGAAAATGTAGAAAAGTCTGAAATCTTATTCCACTGAGATGAAGGGGAACCATTTTTTTTAACTAAGTAAAAAAGGATTGATTGGGGTCATAATGACTAAGGATGGCTAGGGGTTTTAAATATGTTCAAGAGAAACTGGACTGTGAAAATACATATCAATCACAGATTAAATCAATCCAATAAATTCAATAAAAACCTTTTTTCTTTGTAGGTCATTACGGACACTTGTTGGCATAAAGGAAAACTGCCCTTCTACTCCCAGTATTTTAAACTTTTGAGTCCGGGGTGGGCGGGCACACACAATACTAAAAATGCCTGGGGGGGGGAGCAAGGGTTTTCTGCAAACTTAAAAAAGGCCATGACTGTTTTTTTTTTGTGATGCTATTGTTTCTTTGCTCTAGTTTCCTTTTTCGGTCGCCCCTCCCCCTGACCCCTTTTCCCAACACAGAAAAGGGCTAAATCCCCCTTTGTGGAAGAGGAAGAGTTGCTACCCAGCAGCAACCCCAGGAGTCCCCTGTTGAGGACCTGGCAACAGAAAAAAGGATCCCCCAACTGTCCTCATGTACCCCCAAAAACAACCACTATACCCAAACCCTGCTGCCATAATCATTGTTTCTAGCATGCAAGGTACAGAGGGAGCTGGGAAGGGGCATGAGATGGAATGGAAGCACATTTTTCCTTTCTATATGGAACTTTTGTTCAGGGTAAAGGGGGGTCAGTGAGGTATGCCCGACTTTAAATTATCAAGAGAAAAGTAATAAAATTGCTTGTCAAGCACAGACAGAGAAGATTCAAGTTCAAATTCCCAGGGGCATGCCTCTGCCCTTTTTTCTATTCATTTCTTCACCTACAAAGCTCTGTAGCTCAGTTTTCAAATCGAGTTCAGTGCAGAAGATGCCAAGAGCTCCCAGTCTCACTATATTACCTGTGGAAAATTGGGAAAAATCTCCAAAAAAAAGCCAGAAAAAGAATAATCAAACGGGGAAAAGAAAAGAGGTGGACTCATTCTGTGGAAAATAAGGACCAAATGTACTGTGACATCAAATGTTGCAGAATGGTTCCGTTCAGCTCAGATTTCTGTAAGAAATAGGCAGAATGGACTCATGAATGGGCTTGCCATGATTCCCTCTCATTCTGACAACGCAACGCCCGAACATGACAAACTCATCATTACAACTCAGAAGTGGGAAATTTCCAATAGCATGTGAGGCTTAGTCACCCCTCAAACTCCTTACTTATAAGTACCAGCGTAACCGACTAAGCCATAGATGACTTAAGAAACATATCTGTATAATGGAACATCAAAACATCTATAGTATGACTATTAAATCTCCTAAATATATTTAAAACTAACTAACAAACAGTAATATTGGGTACTTCAATATTGCTTTAGACAAAAGACCAAAGGGTCTGTGTTTTTCAAATTCACGTTTCAAACATTCATCTTATGACAGTGTTTATATAGACATGACATCAACACTAGATGAAATAAAGACAACTTTGAGATAAGACTTATGAGGAATGCTTTTACAATAGCAATTAGATTAGGCTACTGCTTAATCTTTTAAAAATAATCACTACCACATAAAACATAAATGTGTTGCTGTCCTTAAAGGACAGTTTAAATTCCAAAACACAATTGTTTTTTTTTTTTTTGCATGCCCTAAAACAGCACTGCAAAGTGAAAGAAATGCAGTGCAAAAAATGAACCTGCAAACTGAAAAAGGGCCATGTGTCTTGAGCAGTGAGGAGCAGACTAAATGTTTTAAAGACAGTCCTCAGAAGCCACTCTGTCAATAGGCTCAGTAAATTCATGGTGTAGGTTACATGCAAATACAGTTGATCGAGTTCAGGGTCCCCTTTTCTTTTGATTAACAAGACCATAAATGTGTCCTGACATTCAGTTTCTGAGAAACTTAATATGTACTCATGCAGAGCACTTCACATTTTGTTCTGCTTCCTAATTTATCAGGCAAGGGCTGCAGTGTGCCAAGGCCAGAGCACGAGGTTCATATGTGTGTGTGTGTGTGTGTGTGTGTGTGTGTGTGTGTGTGTGTGTGTGTGTGTGTGTGTGTGTGTGTGTGTGTGTGTGTGTCAGAGAGAGAGAGAAGAAAGAGTGAGAGAGAGAGAGAGAGAGTGTTTATGTTACTGCAGAATTCTCCCTCCAGTCTTAAGCATCCTTGGCCTGAGCCTCACCTCCAAGACATAAGTCTCTTCCAGCCAAAAAAGAAATGTATGTGCCAGGAATAATGAACACATGCATTACCTTGATTATGAAACTAGAAGGTCAGTGACACAAAGGCATTCAAATTGTAAACTTTATAGTTATGCATTCTTTTGTGAATGGGCGTGTTAAGGCTTGTGGTTTTACTACAGGAGTTTAAAGGGATCTCTTTGCTGAAGAACTACTGACAGAAGTCAAAGCTGAGATAATTTAGTTTTATATGTGGCAAAGTGTGGTAGAGAGGGGTCATTCCGACCCATACAAACTCTCTGGCTCTGCTTCATTCTCTGTTACCATTCACACCACTGCCGAGAGAGTATTTTGCTCTATAATCAACTCTCGGTTTCATCTTTCTTAAAAGCAGCACAATGTCATCAGCAAATCTCAGATTGGCTCCTCCTAAACATCGAACCACTGACCATATTCACACACTACACACGCCAATAAATCAACATGTACACCAAAGAAAGATGGAAAATATTTTGCATGCTTTATAGATTTTAAGAAGGCTTTGACTCCATTTGGCACAATGGTTTGTTTTATAAAATCATTCAAAGTGGCATAGGGGGTAAAATATATGACTTAATTAAAAAACATGTATAACCAAAATAAATGTGCAGTAAAAATTGGACAGCAAAAGACAGACGGTTTTCTTCCTCACCGGTAATGGTGAGTGAGACAGGCTGCCGCCTCAGCCCCGAATTTTATTTTAACATGTATATCAATGAACTGAGCAGATCTACTGGACCAATCAAACAGTCCAGGGCTGGCCACTATTTGACACAGAAGTCAAATATTTACTGATATGCAGTGACTTGAATTCTATCTAAAAACACCCGAAGGTCTCCAGAACAACCTTGACATTTTAATCTTAAATACTGCCCGGGGATTGGGCACTTAGACATCCCCCATACCAAACCACTAAGATTATGATATTTCAGAAAAAACCCAGAAATCTAGAACATAAACATATATTTACTTTAAACCACAGTTCAACATGCTTTACAATATAATTATCTTGGTTCTGGTTTTAACTCCCACTGGAAATTTCAAACTGGCAATTAAAACACATTACTTATAAAAAGCCACGCGGGGGCACTGCCACCTCTCTACGAATTAAATTATTCAAAATAAACATCCCCATCAGAATTTGGACAAAAGATCTTGATAGTGTCATTCTGCCCATTGCCCTGTCAGAGGCGAGATCTGGGGGCCCAGCGAGTAACTCCAGCCATAAAGACTGGCACAAAACACCCTTTAGAAGCTCTGCATGTCGAGTTCTGCAGACAACGCATCCTGCATGTGTGCACAGAAACCACTCCCTATAACTGCCTGCAGAGCAGGAGAGTTAGGCCGTCTCCCCCTAAAATCTAATCATTAAAAAAAGGAGTTTTAAAGTTTTTGGATCACTTAAACTCTAGTTGGGAAGATTCTCTTCATTTTTTAAAGCACTAAAAACACAAAAAAAGAGTGCTCATAAAAAGTCATCTTTGTGTAATGGTGTCCAGACCTGACTAACAAAGCACTTCGATATCACCAATCCTGAAAAACATAGAATCAAAGGAAATTATGAATGAAGAGAAAGGAGACATACATACAGTATTGGAAAGAACAAACCAAAGACCAAAGTCGAGTCTCCAGTGTTATCTGAAACTCAACAGAGAGTACAGGTATGGCTGACTATCTGCTCTCAGTCAGGAATATAACACACAAACATTTACTGACCAAGTACAGACTGAGTGACCACCAGCTGGCCATAGAGAGAGGCGACATAGAAAGACCTGGTTACCTAGAGAACGAAGCGAGTCTGTAGCGAAGATGTAGATCGGGATCAGTTGAGGCGGCGGAGCACTTCCTCCTCCACTGTGACAAATACACATCCTTAAGAGGCGCCCACTGTACAGTCAAATACAGCAGAACACTCCTGAGTTCCAGTCACTCCGTGAACATGACAAATTTAAAACCTATTACTAGGTGAAAGGACCGGCTTCCTCTTTGGTCGCACATTATCTTTTACAAATGCCTGAGCTAAGATGGTAAGAGACCCAAACGTCGAGACCCCACATCTACCTCGTTAATACCATCAGTGTTTATTTGAATATGTGTGTGTGTATGTATGTATATGTATATGTATATATTGATGTATTTTACATGTATTTTTTGTTTAATGGATATATATTATATGTGTTTTTGTTTTGTTTGTTTATTCCTGCTATGTACAATGCTTTGGCAATATGTACCTAAGTATGTCATGCTAATAAAGCAATATGAATTAATTAAGATTGGTGAGAGAGCTCATTGTTCAGCCTTGGATCCTGCAGGAAGTTCAAATTATCATAGGCGTGCTTCTTGCAGCATTCAAATATTACTTACCACATTCATAGAATATCATGCCTGTTCTGTAGGCGTGCTCATGGCGTCCCTCAGTCTCACCTCATTTGACTCCCTCTGGGGGATTTACGGGTTGGAACAGGTGCATCACTTAAATAATGCAGAAAACCCATATTTGTTTGGATACAAACTCATCAAAAAAAAAAAAAAAATTTCCCTTGAGGAACTAAATTGCTTAGCAAAATGTTCCAAGAACTCCAGATGTGCTCATTCCTGACAGGACCCATCCCCCCCTGGGCCCGTGGACTCAGGCATAGTGTCACTTTCCCTACCCCCTCCCCTCTTAAAAGAGAACAGACAGACGAGTTTATTCCTGATTTGGGGGGCCCGCTTAGATCAGTTTTTGCACCGTATGGTTTTTCCCTCAAATGGGGAAATAAGACTTTTTTAAAGGCGGGGGTCTGCAGGGGCCAGTTATGAATGATATTTTGTAATGCATTGTTTCACTTGCCCACTGGATAAGCGTTTGTCCCACATGGTTATGACAGTCTTCCCCAGCCTTTCACTTCAAGCACCCTGGGTCAGACAAATAATGCTGAATGAAAACCATCCCATCCACCAGGTTTATTTGAAAAATTCCATTCAAAGGGTCTAATTACTAATTACTAGATGGCTTGTTTTAAATTTTTTTTTTAATAGTTGTTTTACAGTACAAGATAGATATACAGACAACTATCTTTTGACTAAATCAAATTAAAAAAAAAAAAAATATCAGCATGAATAAAATAGTAAAGTTTATACTGGAAAGCCAATAAAAATGCAGCAGTTGCAAAACATCTATGCGTTTGGTGGCTATGCAAAAAACCATTCTTTGTTCATTTCACACTTTGAACAACAACATTTTTTACAGCACAAACTATGCATACAAATGATCATGTGTTCCTGATTGATCGGGGGCCCTATTATGAATTTTACACAAGATTCATACCCGTTTAGTAACCATAGTGTTTCAGTTGGGATCTCGTTTGTACAAAAGATCCCTCCTTTTTTTGGAAGGGTTGCTTTATGCCCCATGGGAAATGTGTGTGTGTGTTTTTCTAAAAAAATTTTTATATAACAACCAAAAAAAAAATGAGTTGGGTGGCAAATCCCCAGAGTAAATGTTCACAACAGTTTAAAGCACTGAAGCCTTAAAAAGCCTTTTAAATACGTGCCCAAATAAAACAAACTTTTTTTTTCCTTGTACTAGACCTCATTCCTCAATCAATAGAATTTTATGTTTAGACTGGCATTATAAAACATAACTTTTGTAAAATGGCATTTTTAAATGGTTTTTATTTTTCTTCTTCTTCCTTTTTTAATAAAATTTTTTGATTGAAAAGTTTTATAGGGATGTTGGACCATGTGGTCCCACTTTTAAACAATGACCATAGCACACACATTGCATCGACATAATTACAGAATTACAGAAATAATCATTGGCAGTGGGTAAGCTTCTCCAGAAAATATATAATATTCTAACTGACCACAAAATTAAAAATTTTGTTGTTGTTCCAAAACTATTTTTTTGAGGAAACAAAAGGTGAACTAATGTATTTTGTTTTATTATTTGTCATGATACTGCTGCCATCTCCTGGAAAACTGCCTGCAGGTGCACCACTGAACTTGTGATGTAAAGAGAAACCCTGCAATCAACCCTTACTACCACAAAAAAAAATTATTTGACGGAATAACTATTCATACTACTACTAATAAAAATTTATATAAGAATGTGATTATATCAGAATTTATGTTATGATTAAAAAAAACTTCCATTTGTAATTAAAACTTAAAAGTATTTTACATGTAAACATGTTTTTCTTTGCGCTAAGGATTTTAATTTGAAATAAACCATGTCGAGTAACGGTTTTCCCGGATGTGGGTGCGTCGGTCAGCTATTTAATACACAAATTGTCACTACGTTACATGCCGAAAATATTGGATTGAGTGCCTCGCTGTATTATAAAATTTTCATTGTTGATATTGTAATGAATAAAACGCTTTGATAGGATCGAGATGCTTTGCGGTTGCTGTAAGAGTGATTTTTTTGCAGAATTTTAGTTAACGGTCCAGTCGGTGTGCTCAACGGACACAACAAGCGTTTAACGTTGGTCAGTTTCAAGCCTCGTATTTTTTGGTGCCTATTGCAAGTTAATTACAACAGCTAGAGAGTTGATTACCCACGGGATGAGAGATTTAGGTCACTGAGACGCCTTCTCCGCTACAGTAAATGAGTGAAGATAGAGCTAGCCGTCACTCAGAGCTGTTGTGCTGGTGCTGTGGATGAGGCTCAAAGATGTATCAGGTTGGTGGTAGTTTTCGTGTTAAGAAAAAGCAGTGCAGGTAATGTTGGCTGATTCAGATGTGGCGGAGCGCCAGATCCTGACATCAGTAACTGAGCAGGTGAGTTTTATGGTTTGCCATACATTTACTGTTATAGTGGATCAGTGACCAATAAAGATATCTAGATATTAATAAAGGTATTTATTGTTTAATGTTTTCTACAATATTTTTTTGATGTCTCTAAAAATGGTAAGTAGGGTAGCCATAACATTTTAAGCAATCAGTAATATATATGCTTTTTAAATGAGAAATAAATCTAATTGTCTATTTGTTATAAAAACAAAGCGTTTTCAAGCAATTCTGGGTGACATCATTAAAAATACAATAATTCAGAACTCTGTTTTAAGCATTGTTTTGACATTATTTTAAAATGTGTAGAAAGTTCTGCTGTCATTTATTATGTCATCTCATTCCAAAGCTGTATGGCTTTCTTTCTTCTTTCCTTCTTTATTTTGAAGGATGTTTTGAAAACTTCTACATTTCTCAAAATATCTTTTATGTACAACAGAAGAAACAAAGTCTACAGCTTTGGACAACTCGAGGTGATTCAACGATGACAGAATTACTATTTTGGGGTATATTCCTTTAAAGCAGTAAGGTTGATGATACGGGACAACTTTTGAGCAATGTTGCGGGCACTTTTCCATTGAGAATGGGTAACAAATTCCTATCTGATTGGTTGTGGGCCCTTTGTCTCACCTGGTTGCCCATTGAGGGCAATATTGGCCAAAGTTGCTCTGTGTATTTATCAGCCTAAGTCTGCAGAGCCAAATCAAACGTGTAATATGTTCAAAGTAAACATTCTGCACTGTTTTAATGGCAGGGGTGACAGGACGGAGCTCCCCTCTCATGGATGTCTGCAGTAAGAACTCCAATCGCACAGCCCCAGTGAGTGAGGGGGTACCCAGGAGAGCTGATGTACCCCTGTGCTCTCGGACCAATGGTTGGAGCTGGCCCCGCACCCTTTCCAGCTCCTGGCCTGGCTGCTTTATCTCTACTTTGCTGTCACTGGCTTCGGTGTATTTGTGCCTCTGCTCCCCACACACTGGATCCCAGCCGGATATATTGTATCCTTGTTTCACAGTCTGTTACATGGCCTACACAGAAAGCTATTCCTGCACATCTGCATCACATTAATATACATATCCTATAGCAACCATTCAAGTTGGATCTTTGTGCAGCTCTGTGTGAACTATATAAAGCTAGTCTTTTGAGACATGTCACTTTTTGATTAAACCTCAGTCTTTAACTCAGAGCTCAGTGTACAAGCATTACATTTATCTGTCACCTCTTCATGCACCTGATGGCCATCTCCATCGACCCTGCGGATTATAATGTCAGAGCTAAGAGTTATAAGGGACCCATCCCGGTGTTTGACCGCGCAAACATGCACACGTCTCGAGAATAGTCACTGCTACCTCTGTGAAGTAGATGTGTAAGTACAGACGTGCTGCTGTCTGTGTCTCTATTGTTGTGTGGGTATGCATGTATGCAGATGCTTTATTCAGATTTCTGTAACTCCCTGTAACTGTAGTCAAATGACTGTGATGCACACCCCCTACATTTTATCCAATCTTATTGTTTTTATTCATATGACTACAATAGCAGTATGATAAGAACAAGTGGCTGAAACTTAGTTACAATCATGCGATCCAAGTCCGAATGGGAAATGGTCTAAACTACTGCAGCACTTTCTAATTCTCTGCTACCCCCGCCCTGTCACATATATAGTTTTCTTTTTTTAGTTGCTTGACAATAACTGACGATTACAAGTTTTACACTGCTGAATATATGTTCTTTAGCGGATCTTTGACATAGGCGAGGAACACTGACGCGTTTAACAATCACAGTAAGTATATGCTACCCAAAAAATTCTCCTATCCTGTACTTAATTTCATTGTGTCCAAGCATGCACTTTTTCTCTGTACCCCGCAACATGTGTATACCCTTAACTTAGATAAAACCTGTTCTTTCAATGGGGCCTAAATCCAAAACACTGTATGCAATGTATATGTGTGCAAAGCTTGAACCACCACTGCCGAATGGCTGACACCATGTGTGGGCCCTAGCAGAAACTAACTGTGCTGAGTTGGTTTGCAACTTTCTTCTTTTCTGGACTGTTCATTATTGTGGGTCCGTTTTTCACATCCTGTCGTTTGCATTGGACAGCAGCTGGTAGAAGTTGAATTTTAACTGTGGGTCTTTTCACACAGGCGGATCTGTGTCCCAACTATTTTTTTGCAGAGAGAGATGTAATATTCAGAATAAGCAATTTTATTTTCTATTCTGATTACCATAGTCCAGTATATATGATGAGTGACACAGTTTCAGGATTTTATGACAGCTGTAATGTTTTCTCAAATGGAAGTCATAAAAAGCAATGCATTGAAGATTGTCAGTATGCTGTTGCTTAGCATCACCTACAACAACTCATTTCATTTGTGAGTTTCATTTTCACTGGTCAAACCTTTGGGTCATGTGTGTTTTTACCTTAGATGTCTTTTTGATTACAAATGAGCATGATGTCAGACGAGTCGTCGACTACAAAGCAAAGTCCCTATGACATAACTAATGCCAGCTTCTTTTACAATGTCATAATGTTTTGGGGTCCGATATTTTTTTTTTGTGGTGACAATCTGAATAACTTTAAACTTTTGTCACAAGGATGTGTTTAATTTTGATCTAGATTGACAGTAAGACATGTGACATTGTTACAAAACACATTTCTCTTCATCACAGATCCCCCCACAAAATTCATAAAATAAATGGTGATAATAATAAAATGTTACTTGAGCACCAAATCCTTGTAGCATGTTAGAATGATTTCTGAATTATCATCATGTGATAACATAGTTTGCTGAAAATTCAGTTTTGCCATCACAGGAATGTATTTAAAAAAAAGCAATGTAAATTGTAATAGTATTTCACACAATAGTACTTTTTTTTTTTTTACTGTATTTCTGACTTCAAAACTATAGTGTATACAAAAAAAAAACATTTAGTAAAATAAAATCTAAAGGCCAAGCTTACAGTGTATTTGTTAATTTCTCTTTCTCTCTCTTTCTATTTGTCACAGGCTGTTTCTCAATAGTGTGATTTCTGCTCTCCTGGGGATTGTTTTGGTAGTAGTTATTGCTAGCTATGTTTTTATAGAGTTCTTTTGGACCCATCAAAACTTGATCTGACAAGCACTTTCAACAGGGTAAGAGGGGTTTTGTGGGCATGTTTGAATGCACTGAAAGTTGGTCACACTACACACAACAAACTACACTTTTTTTGTGTGTGTCTGCAGTAAGGAATGAATCTGTGGTGTGGTTTGTGTTTCTGCCGGTGGCTCCAGTCACCACAGCTGGTCCAGCCATTCCCGCTCTAGCAGGAGTCACCATTGCCCTGGGCCTGCTGTCTGCACTCTTGCTGGGACACTTACTCTGCTTCCACATATACCTCAGTGAGTACACTCTTCTACCTACAAGATTTTTAAAAATGTTTTTGCCAGAAGATTTATATTTGTATTTTGTATTTTGTACAGTAAAAACATTAATTTCGTGAAACATTATTACAATTAAAAAAACCTTTTCTATTTGAATACATTTTAGAATGTAATTAATTCCTGTGATGGCAAATAGTTTCAAACAGCAGTTACTCCACTCTTTAGTGTCACATGTTAATCCAGAAATCATTCTAATATGCTGACAAGAACATTTTCGAAAATACAATGTTGAAAACAGCTGTGCTGCTTAATTATTTTGTGTAAACGGATATATTTTTTTTTTCAGTACTGATGGATAGAAACATTAATTTGAAATAGTAACAATGTAAAAGTATTTCCTGTCAATTTTGATCAATTAAATTGCTGAATAAAAGAATTAATTTCTTTAAAAACAAATCTTACTGAATTCTACTATTGAACAGTAGTGTTTGAGAGAGCATTCCCAGCAATGCACACCTCTGCCTTCAATATTAACCTAGGATTAAACTCAAATGCCTCCCGGCCTGATTAACCCATGCACTCAAGGAATTTAATAAGGAGCAGAATGCATTAAAAGTAATTGCAGCACACTTTGAATTAAAACATGCATATATTTGCATATATCATTACATGTATATCTTTAAAGCGGGCTACTGCAGCTAATTATTTACTGCCTCGCCTTTTGAACTGCAGGTGTATTCCTCTGATCCCTGGAATAATCAGTCGATATCTACACAATGCCAACAGTTGGGTTTGAGCTCAGGCTTTGGTGTTGTCTTAATTCTTCTGCATGAGAGAGACCCAGCTGATTACCATGAAACATTCATACAGATCTGTGTAGCTTAGTGCTAGCCTCGGTAACCATGACAACAAAACACCACAGGCAAGATCAGTTCATTTTCTGAAGCCACAACGAAAAAAAAAATTCATTCTATGATCAGTCTCTGGTTCTGGGGTTATTTGGATGTTTGTTGCTGTTAAACATTTTTAAACATTTTCCGCTGTGGGTTTGTCGGGTTGGAGTAGAGCTTATGACTTACAGCTGAATCAAATGGAAGAAATATAAGCTTAAAATGAGATAGATATTTAAATTATGTATAATAAATGGAGCCCCTGTAAATGCATGAGTGACATCTCACCGTGTGCCACAAGGGGGCATTCCTGGAAAATCCAGAGGCAAAAGAACTTGGTTTCACTTTGCAACCAATTTTTGAGATGAGACCAGAAATAAACATCCACATCCATTCTTTTTTGCCTGATGGTGTGAATAATATGTCCATAAATAATTTGTAGATATGGTTCCTTTCCTGAATGACATTGTAAATGGTGTGATGTGAATGGGTGATACAGCAGAAGACATTTTGTATTAGATTCTCTGTCTCATTCTCCATCTCATTCTCTCCTTTAGTGTGGAACAGGCTTAGCACATATGGTATATTGTGCGACAGCGACATCGGCAAGAGGCCAAAGATTCCAGAAAGCCCCTCCAGAGAATGACTCTGGGGTTCCCAAGATGAATCTATTCAGGTACAACACACGACAAAAACAAACATATTTTAGCACAGCTAAAGGTGGTTATTTGCATTTTGATGCTCAACATCTATACTGTACAGTTTCATTTTGTGTAAAATAAAAATATACTCGCACACACATATATATATATATATATATATATATATATATATATATAATATATATATATATATATATATATATATATATTAGTGGGCATAGATTAATTTTTTTAATCTAGATTAATCTCACTGTAATCTTGGAATTAATCTGGTTAAAATGCCTACGTTTAATTCTGCGAAGGCATTCAAATTATGTTCAATAAGATGTACTTGTAGTACTGATGAGCTGTGCTGCACTCAAACATAGTAGTTTGGCGACTAGACTTTCCCCTGGCTACATTGCTTGGCCCGGCATCTTCCGCGTGCTAAGGGATGCTTTGCGTTTAGGTGGTACTGAGACTGGAAGAACTCCTACAGTAAACTAATTCCGCATGCACATGTTGCAAACAACCTTCGCTGTTTCACAATGCTCCGTCTGCAGTGCATTATCGCGTTGCAATTTTTTTTATGCACCCATGTTGCGGTTCCAGCGTTCACGCGGTTGTGGTCGTCAGTCGTTCCAGGGGCAGTCGCTGCAGCAGTGCAGCGATGTTACGTACGAGTCTGATGCTGTGCTGCACGCGCTGAATTAAAATGACAGCGCATTGTACGCGGTAAAAATTAACATGGATTGACACCGGAAATGCAGTAATTTCACAAATAAATGGCTACTAATTAAAGCCTACTGTGTTAAACACTAAACACGTGGGTTTTTGGCTCGGTTTAAAACACGGCAAGGAGAAAAGAGCACCTTTAGATAAACGAGGGCCAACCCAGATATAGGCCCCCTATGCACTTTTAGGGAAGCAGAAAAACAAAGTCATAAGAACCGTGCGATTGCTTGTAATAAAGATTTTAAATGCAAAAGGGACGAGAGTCACTGTTTCTGTCAGTGGTGCTTTAATTTTAAATATTTACATATCCCATACAAGAAAAGTAGAAGCTAATTGTTGTGTTTAAATGTTTTGCAGCTTAGCGAGCAGCTTATTATACAAACCTAGAAGTCAAATGCATGAATATGTTGTTTACATATTTATTAAGTTTAAACTAATGTCTATGATTATGAAAAGACTATTTACTGTTCTGTGATAATAGTCACATTTTTTTAATGGTTTGAAATATAGAATAATGAACAAATGTTGTGTTGAGTAAGCGGATAAACAGCCAGCGGATCAGTAGCGGACTGCAAGCGTCCCGCAATATTGAAAGCACAATGAGTCGTGCTGCTTCTGCACCATATCAGCTATGCCACATGGACTGCATACGCACTGCAGGCGGGTATGTGTGAAACCTAAATGAGTCTTATGCGGAGTTTTTTGGGAAGCTTGGTAATTTGGTAGGCTTACCGGCGGTTTCAGTTCGTTCTTCTGACTAATTCGTCTGGGCGAGCATCGCGCTGAACTATCGACGAAGAAGTCATCAGCTTCGCGTAGTATAGACCAGCTCCAACCGTTGAAATAGATTAACGATGTACCGCCGATGCAGAGATCCGCGTTAACGCGGGCCATTACCACTTATATATATGCTGCCGCCTGCTGTGGCAATATGTTATTATTATTATTATTGTGCTGTGTCAGTATATTTTTATTTTACACCGTCTGGCATTTAAACTATTATTTTATGTAATTACATATTATCCTTTGGGCAGCCATCACAGGAATAAATGATATTTTAAAATGCTTTAAATAGAAAACTTTAAATTTTATATTTTACAATATTTTTATGGTTTTTATATTTTCAAATGACATGAGGGTGGAAGTAACTTATACAGAATTTTCATTTTGGGTGAACTATCCTTTAATTGAACAATGCCTAAAACTTGGTATTACAAGCACTTCCTGTGTCTGTTTGCCACTTCAAGAAGAATGCTTTATGTATTCCCCAATTGTAAGTCACGTTGGATAAAAGCATCTGCAGAATGACAAATATAAATGTAGTGAATGATATCTAGATATGGCCATGACACCACTTCAGAATTCCTATTTTATAATGGTTTAGGTTTTGAGCTTTAAAAGTAATGCATTTCTGTTCACAAATCAGACTCCACATGAATGCTTATGTACTGAATTTGAATACTGAAAACAGAGCAAGTGTTGCCCACATCCCCGTAATCATAAAGGGCGGCTAGCTCATGGCAAAGCAGTTGTTGTAAAAACCCAGATTGTTAAAAAACAAGCTAGTGGGGGGACAAAACCCTTTGGGGATTGTTCTAAAACAATTAAACATTGCCAGGAAAACCTCTCTAACAGGCTATGTCAAATCCTCCCGAGGTGGTCATGAGTCAGATGAACTGTAGGAAATGAGCTCACACCATAAAGTTCGCTTCCTCCCACAGGCACGTGGTGTGGTTCAGGAAGTGTGAACTGCCGTGATGGATTTTTGGGCTCTGTTTTTAAATATAAAGGCTGTAAGCAGGCATGCGTAACATTCGCTCTTTGACTAACTTTTTACTTTTTATAAAAATTTTACTTGGACACAAATCACTATTAAAATGATTTCTGAATGTTGTGACAGTAAGAGACACCAAAGTTTTTTCTGATGAAAATTTGCTTTGCCATAAAGAAAAAATTAAAATTTTTAAAAATATTTCATCCCATAAATAAATGCCCCTTGATGAACATAAGGGGTATAAGATGAAA
>NW_024879215.1:221685-271540 GCF_018340385.1 Cyprinus carpio | reverse complement strand
ACTGTGAAAAGTTTCTTTAGCAACTAATAGAAATAAAATACAATAAGTTTATATTTTTACATTTATGTTTATCTTTAAAATGTATAATTTATTTTGATTTAAAATTAACTATTTTTTATGGTTTTAGTTTTAATTAAGGGAATTACAAAAAATTATTTTACATTATTACGGATTTATGTATGTGAAATCCTTTAAAAAATAAATAAAAAAAAAAATAAAAAAAAAAATACTAATTTGTGGGAAAACCCCAAATTATAAAAAAGGGTATGATCATTTATTATTATTTAAATTCTTTTAGTATTTAAACGGAGTGAAAAGGTGAAATTTGCTCCCTTTATGCCCCTTTAAAAATAAAAAATAAGCAAAATAATAAATAAAAAAAAAATCATATTTATTTATTTATTTTTATCTATTTATTTAAATAGTAAAAAATATTGTTATGGTTTTATTAATAACTAATAACCCTGTTTCACACACCTTAGCTTCTGTGTGTTGGATGACACTCCAGAGGTCTGTAGATCCCGTCGACGATCCCATGTTTCTCGATGAACTCCTACAGCTGCGCAACACTTGAGGAATTTTGCTCACAGGAGAGAAAGAAAGAGACTGATATGATAAAAGCAGAAAAAACACAACACATGTTGGTATCTGTGGTTTATGGGGACTCTCCATAGGCGTAATGGTTTTTATACTTTACAAACTGTATATTCTATTGCCCTACCCCAACACTACACCTAACCCTACCCCTTACAGGAAACTATGTGCATTTTTACCTTCTCAAAAAAACTCATTCTGAATGATTTATAAGCCTTTTGAATTACGGGGACACTGAAAATGTCGCCTCCTCATTGTAATACCTGTGTCATAACCATGTCATTATACAAATTTGTGTCCTCATTAACCATATAAACATGCTCATTAAAACTTGTGTGTGTGTTGTGTGTGTTGTGCGTGTGGTGGTGTGTGTGTGTGTGTGTGTGTGTGTGTGTGTGGTTGTGTGTGTGTGTTAGTGAGTGAGGTGTGTGGTGTGTGTGTGTTGATGTCAGTGGTGAGTTGTGTGTTGTGTGTGTGTGTGTGTGTGATGGTGGGTGTGTGTGTGTCTGTCTGTTTGTGTGCGTGTGTGTGTGTGTGTGTGGTGTGTGTGTGTGTGTGTGTGTGTGTGTGTGTGTGTGTGTGGTGTTGTGTGTGGTGTTGTGTGTGTGTGTGTGTGTGTGTGTGGTGGGGGTGTGTGTGGTGTGTGGGTGTGTGTGTGTGTGTGTGTGGTGTGTGTGTGTGTGTGTGTGTGTGTGGTGTGTGTGTGTGTGTGTGTGTGTGTGTGGTGTGTGTGGTGTGTGTGTGTGTCTGTGAGTGTGTGTCTGTGTGTCTGTGAGTGAGTGTGTGTGTGTGTGTGTGTGTGTGTGTGACTGTGAGTGTGTGTGTGTGTGTGTGTGTGTGGGGTGTGTGTGTGTGTGTGTGTGTGTGTGTGTATGTGTGTGTGTGTGTGAGGAGTGAGTGTGTGTGTGTGTGTGTGTCTGTGTGGGTGTTCTGTATCTGTGTGTGTGTGTGTGTGTGTGTGAATGAACTCACTGTCCTGTCCGAGTGGAGTTGAGGTGCTCCAGCAGGTCGCATCCGCACTTGTCCCGATTACCTCCTTTCTCCGGCCTCTCCTCATCTTGCTTTTCCTTCACCTCCTCTCTAACATCCAGGCCTTGTGTGTGTGTGTGTGTGTGTGTGTGTGTGTGTGTGTGTGTGTGGGTGTGTGTGTGTGTGTGTGTGTGTGTGTGTGTGTGAGTGAGAGGGGCTGATTTAATGAGTGTTTGTGCGCAATCACAGAAGTTAAAGCTCACATGTCGGCTGCTGTAGAATATCTCACAGTATTATATGAGTTTAAGAAAGTCTCATGCACTGACATTCACTAAATCACTACATCGTGTGTCACTGCTGGATGGAACGGATGCTTCATATCCAGAGATATGAATTATAGCTATATAAAAAAAGAAAGAACAATATATAAGCCTTAACATTTAAAATAACAACAATTCTGTGCTCGTTCTTAAAAATAAAGGCTTTGAGTTGCTTTATAGTTCTAATACATTTATATAATATCTCATTATAGATTCGTGTTGGTGTTTTGATTTTAATTCTCACAAGATTAAATGATCTGAGATGATCCACATTCATTTTTAAGCTCTACACTCTCACTGGATGACAGCTACTGACTCATTGCACAAAAAAATGATGTTCCTGCTCAGTATTTCTGCCTTGTTTTCCACTACAAATATCTAAACATTATTAAATCAAGATAAGTTTAAAAGGGACATGATAATGAGTATTCTTTATGTTAAAACAAGCAGAATTATCAGCCAATGCACTAAGAAACCATAATTTTTTTCAGTATATATATATTCCTTCTTTCTTAGTTATTTTGTAAAAGTATTTCAGACTTTCTCACTGAACTGAAGTGAGAGGAAAGACATAAAATAAAGTAGAAAGAAATAAAGTAAAGAAAGGTTTACATTTCTTCCATTTACATGCATGAATAGAATATTTCCCCACCAAAACTGCCATATTCACAAGCTTAGAAAACTGGGGATTCAAAATATCCCTAAAAAGCATCGTATCTCCTAAAACTATGGAATGACTATTACTAATTTTCACTGAAATCAAATGTAAAAATGTAGAGGTAGAAAACAACTTCTGCGCCTCAAGTAAATGTTGTTGATTTGAAATCAATATTGATATGTGATTGCTTAAACTCCTTTAAGTCGCCCGAATTATGAAACTGCATAAAGCTCTGTGTTCACAACCACAGGAAACACAAAAGGCAAGAGAATGCAAGAAGGGAAAACGCAAAACAGGACAACATCTAAACAGAGAGGCAAACAGAGACGAATCATGTCGACCTGACAGATGCATTTAACTTTTTGTTTGTGAAGCACGACACAAGGTCTGGTTCAGCACCGCGGAGCTTCACGTCTCCAGCAGACCTCGGTGCCAGCGTTTCCTCTTCTTACTTTCTGAGTTTTGCACCAGTTGAAGGCCACACCCTCACGCTCTCTACACACTCTTCATATCTTTCCAGAAGAAACCCAGAAGATCGATTCAAATCATGCTACGGTTTTGATGCCTCCGACACCTTTTGAAGGTTTTGCATCACGTTCGTCTGTGTTTTTCAGCGAGTTTGTTCCTCTCTGGTGCTCTTGCGGAAATGACTGATCAGATCTGAAGGCCACGAGTGCTTTACGCTCACATCATCAAATCAAGCCAGGCCTTTCCTCCGTACAAGGCCGATAACATCCTATGGCGTACGATCTGGCATCTTTAAAGCAAACCTGAATGAAGAAGTGAGATGAAACGTAGAGGAGAATAGAAAGCCTCCGTCCTTACCTTTCTCTCTGCACGGCACCAGCTTCAGTGTAAAGTGTCTGTGGCGCAAGAAACCACTAAACTTCCTCACTGACTTCCCTGAGTCTTTACTTTCTGTCTTGATTCTCCATATCTGATATACGCCTTTATCTCGAGAGCTCTGCCTGGTGTCAGCCTTCATCCATCTGTGTGACCGCTTCACGTAGAAGCATCAGGGCCAGTGTTATTCCCCAGCCTAGATATGGACAAAACAGCGGACACCAGGACGAAACCTGTGAAAAACACCACAGTATTTAATATCACTATGATTGCTTTACTTTTTATCCAAGCATCTTGCAAACATATACAAGTGTATGAACCGTGTTAATGCATAAGCTGATTTTTTATAAGGATAAAAGGATCATATTCACTCCTATGGTTTTTTCATGGTTTTCCGGGTTCTTCAAAAAAACGGGCATTGTCAAACATGGTAAATGTTTAAGAAAACGTGGCATTTTCATTGTATCATGTCAACAAACCCAACCAAAAAAGGTATTTCTATGGTACTATGTCCAAAAACCCAACAGCACTTTAACACACATACACACACACACACACACACACACACACACACACACACACACACACACACACATATATATAATGATACTAAATGATTCCCCTTATCCATGTACCTAATACAAAGCATATCAATGTTATGCATACATGCAAAAATGTTAATAAAAAAAATTTGGGGAATACAAAAAAACCATGGTATTTCATATATAACCGGGGATAAAGCCATGATATTATTCAAAAACAAGATTTTGCATGTTATTGCAAATATATGCTTTTTCCTATGTGCATGTGAAATGATTTCAGTAAAGCTCTCGTATTAGTTGAGGAAATGCTTTTATTTGCGTGTGGAATAACTGTTAACTTTGATACATGAGTATTCGCGTTCAATAAAAATGTGAGCCTCAGAGAGACACGTTATAGGCTATTAAGCTAGAATATTACGGTATCGTTGTCCGGTAGCGCTTCTCTCTGCTGGTTTCCCCCAGGAAGGCGTTCAGGGCCCAGAAACCGAGCCTCCTTTTATTATTTCCAAGATTTTGTTTGGGCACAATTAAGACCAAAAAACGTATAAAATTATTAGAGTGTTAAAGTCAAAGACGGGAAATTTATATTTTCGGTGCTAATATTTACAGTAGGCAATAATGGGCAACATCTTGACAGCTTACACAATAATTCATTTGAAAAAAAAAAACATTATATAGTTAATTTTACCAAACACCTTCTGTCATTCCGCGGGCATTCTATAGTTTTATTCGGTTTCTTTAAAGGATTCAGTCAGTTTATTCGGTTAGATGTGATTAAATACGAAAAGAAAAAAAAATGATTAAAAAAATATATTATTATTTCCTGGCCTCTAAACCCCGCCCATTCTGTTTTCGTCATTTCATTGTCGTTTTGATTCAGTCAGTTTATTCGGTTTCTTTGAGGATATTATATATCAACAGACGTGATGAAATACGCAATTAAAATAAAATAAAAATTAGTGATTAAAAAAAGATAATTATTTCTGGCCGCTAAACCCCGCCCATTCTGTCGTCATCCTGTCACTCTCGCTGTCATTCTATCAGTTTATTCGTTTTTTTGTTTGTTTTTTGAGGAAATGTATATATTTAAAACAGTTAGACGTGACGAAACACGCAATTAAAATAAAAAGAGTAATATAATAATATTAATAATAAAAGATAATTATTTCCTGGGCGATAAAACCCCGCCCCTTCTGTCATCGTCCTGTCACTCTCGCTGTCACTCTGTCCGTTTATTCGGTTTCTGAGGACACTTGTGTGTGTTTAAACCGCTGGACGTGGCGATCTAGTTCTTTGGGTGTATTTTCGAAGCGCATTCGGCACTGGACGTTTTTTGGACGTGTAAAGCCAGTGGTTTTGATTAGAGATCATGTCGTACTGCTCGTTCCAGGCGCAGCTGGTGTCCTTCATGGAGAGCGTGGCCAGAGCGGCGGAAGGCGAAATCAGCCGGCGCGTGGACGAGAGCTGCGCGGTCATCAGACTGGAGCTGAGCCGCAGCCGGAGGGACATCGACGCCTCAAGAGGAAGTGCGTGCGCATGGACAGCGAGCTGAGGAGGGTCAGGGGACGGCAGGAGGAGAGGTCAGAGGTCATCACTGCCCACACAGAGAGTACTGTAGTAATACCACAGGAGTACTGCAAAGAATAGCATCCTAGTAGTACAGTGGCACCATAACTATGACATCATCTATAGCAAGGAATGAATACAAAAAGATCTGCGTCTGTATGAATATTATGCATTGAATAAAGAGTTTAGCAGATGTATGTGTGTTTCAGTGTGGTTCAAGACCCAGCCTGTGATCAGAGATCCAGACCAGAATCCAGATCAGACCAGATCAGACCAGGTGACCAACACAAGCTCAGAGGAGCTTTATCTCACCACGCAAACATCAGCCAGTTTACAATCATAATTTCAAGACTTGGAAAAGTCACAGAGCGACAAATTATGTACAGATGCAAAACCCCAGACATTTTAGTTTATATTTATATATTTATTTATTTTTTATTTATTTTTTTTTAACATTATTTAATAATATATATATATATTTATATTTATTCATTTAAATATATTTTTATTTATTTATATTTATTTATATATTTATTTATTTTTATTTAATTATTTATTTATATTTTTATATATATTTATTTATTTATTTATATATTAATTAATTTATTTTTATTTATTTATTTATTTATTTATATGTATTTATGTATTTATTTATTTATTATAATTGTAGACAATTAAACATAAAAACTATTTTTTTTTTAAATACATATTTTTGGTTTATTGATTATCATAAAATCCTGTTATCATAAATGTCTGAGAATGTTGTGGAAATTGTTTTAGTAATTTTTTGAGATATTATTATGTTTTTAATTTTAATAAGTTTTTATTTGTATATTTTCTGTTTTTGTAGTTAAAGTTCACTCATTCTGCTGTTTTTGTCAATTTTATTAGTTTATTGTAATATGTCGATATGAGATTTTATTGTATTTTTCTATAGTTACATCAAGTTGAAAAAGTTAATTCTAAGAAGAAAGAAAAAACAACTCAGCCCTCTTACTTCTTGCACATTCTGTTCTATTTCTATTCTTACTACTTTATTTTCTAAAATAAAAAATAAAATAAAAAATAATTGAATAAAAAAAGGTCTAACACTAGCATAATTTAGTCTTTTCTATTCTATTGACTCGTTTATTTTTTAAAAAATCTATTTTATTTCTATTCTTTACTTATACTAAAAAATATTGTATTGTATTTAATTAAAAATTTTATTATATTTAATGTTCCTATTCTTTTCTATTCTATCTACTGTTTTTTTTTATTATATATATATATATATTATTTATTTAGTTTTGAGTTGAAATTTTTTAGGTAGCTAAAGCTTTTGGAGGGATATAGTTTTGGTGAACTATAATACGGTGGTGTATTCCGTCACTGATAAACCTCAGCAGACATTAGTCTACAGCTGTGTTTGGTCATGAATTGAAACACTGTTGGTGTGTTCTTCAGTCTGTGTGTTCGCTGGAGGAGGGAACCGGAGCTCCTGTGATTAAACAAGAGCGACAGGAACCGGAAACCAGCGGCGGAGCTGGAGGTACCATCACATCTGATCCCAGACGAATCAGACAAGTACTCCTTTTAAAATCTGCTAAAGTGTGTCTCTCTGTTTTAACACACAGGGAGTCGTCCCTTCGATCACGAGGCAGCAGCACATCCAGGCAGACCCGAAGCTCAGGAGAACACGGAAAACCCTGTTAGGAGCTTCAGAGATCCAAACACACACGGGCCACCACGTTCGGACGGCCACGGGGGCGTCTGAGCGGACGGGGACTCCAGGTTAAAGCGGAGAAGGACGATGAGGAGCCGAGAGTTCACCTGAGGTTTGCTCAGCTGTGGACGACGGTGCCTGAAACAAACACAGAACGGACGTTTCCAACGACACAAAACACAGAACCGTCCAGAAGCGTGTGTGTGCGTCCCGTGGAGACACACACGGGCGTTCGAGCCTGAACAGATCAGTGCAAATGATGGAGTGACGAGTGCCGAGGTGGACTCGGTCCGGGTGTTCGGCTCCGGACTCACTGGCGCTCGAGTGCAGACGTGGAGAAGCGCTTCAGCTGCTCGTACTGCGAGAAGAGCTTCAGTCGGTTCGGTCAGCTGAAGGAGCATCTGCGCAGTCACACGGGCGAGAAGCCCTTCGCCTGCGCGCAGTGGGGCCGGGAGCTTCCCCAAACACTGCAATCTGATCCGCCGCCGGGGGTGCACAGCGAGGAGAAGCCGTCAAGTGCGGTCAGTGCGGAAATGCTACGCAGCGCTCCAGTCTGAAGTCTCATCAGAGGGGCACTCGAGCGGCGTGGGATCACAGCTGGACCGCAGACACCATTGCTCATTCACTGCCCCAACAGGAACCTTCTTTGTTGTGTTAACATGTTGCAATTTTTAGATGCACTTTTATTGTATTTTCATATTTGATTTCAGATTGTATCGATTTAGGTGTTTTCTGAACAATTTAATAAATTATTATCTTTTCTGCATGATTGAAAAAACAAGTTTGGTATTATCAAAAAGGGTATATTGATTTTTTTACTTTTAAATTCATTTAATATGAAAATAACTGACATGTTTTAAAACATAAAAAATGAAAACTTTTTTCCCTTCCATTTTTATTTTTTTGATTAATATTGAACATAATTCCAGAGCCTTAAACTTTAAAAAAAAAAAAGAACAATTTTTATAAACCTACAAAGAAAATTTTTTTTAAAAAATTTTTAAAAATTAAAAATTGAAAATAAAATTAAAAAAAAATTTTTTTTAAAAAATTTTTTTTTTTTTAATTAATTTGATTCCAAAAATAAAAAAAAAATTAAAAAATGTATTATTTATTTTTTTTTAAAAATTTTTTTCCCAATTTATTTTTAAATTTTTTAAAATATTTTATTTAAAAATTTTTTTCCCTAAATTAAAAAATTTAAAAAATTAAATAATAATTATAACCTAAATTTAAAATTTTTTAAATTTTTTAAATTTTTTAAAATTTTTAATTATAAATTTTTTTTTATTTTAAAATTTTTTTAATATTTTTATTGTAAAATAATGTATAACATTAAAAAAAATTTTAAATAAATTTAAAAAAAATAATTAAGCTACCATTTTTTTTCTTTTTGAGAGATTTTTGAAAACACTACATTTTTGTGTTGTTAATATTGTAATGCTACTCTTTGCTGCCGCTCTTCTCTTGCGGGTATTTTGTGGTCTGGCGCTGCTGCTGAAGCCGGAAGTGTCTTCTGACCTTGGTACAGCGAGGCGCGATGGTCTAGACGCGTCGGAGGGAAGATGTCGAGCAGCAGCGCCGTGTTTGAGCAGACTGAAGCGTGCTGGAGGCCGCAGTGTCGGAGATCTGCAGCTGCACGAGAGGACGCGCTGATGCTGTTACGCCAGAGACGCGCGCCAGATCGATGCGATGAGGAGCAGGAGTCGCGGCGCTCGAGGCAGCTTACAGCGCGTCACCGCTGTCAGCGGCACAGGTACAGACTGCAGACTGGACATACTACATACTATATACTGAATACTACATACCATTCCTACATGCTGCGTTTACATGCCACTGAATACCCATACTGAATAGTGCAGACTACATACTGCATTCTACATACTGCGCCTGAATGATGCATTCCCGCACTGCATTCTACGCCTGCATACTGAATACTGCAGACTACATGCACTGCATTCATGCTGCATTCTACATACTGCAAGCCCACATCTGCATCCCTACATTTTACATACTGCATCTGAAAAACGAGACTACATACTAAAATTTCATATTGCATACTGAATTTATACTGCATGCATTACCTTTTCATACTGCATCTTCATACTGCATCCATTCTACATACTGTATACTGCATCTTCATACTACATACTGCATACTTCATACTTTTTAGGTCAAACCCCTAATTTGAATCAATAAAACAATCAAACAATATCTCAAAAAAAAAAAAAAAAAAAGATTTCTTCTGGGGAGGATTTCCTTCATTTTTCTCAGAAAAAACTGTTTTAAAGAAAGCCAAAATTTGAATACAATAAAAACATCTGTCAGCTACACACCACTGCTTTAAACTTTGCCATATGATAATAAAATGTTTACTTGAACAGACAGTGTCAAATATTACAAATGACTCCACAACAAAATTAAAATTTAAAAATTATCCTTAAATATCATTTGGGTTTCTTTATTTTATCTGTCCCACATCTGTATAAAAAAAAGAATCGTAAATGGAAAAAACCAAATGTTTTGGTGAATTATTATAATACATTTTGAAATGCTGCTAAAAAAAATATGCTGAAATATGCAAATTTCCCATATTTGTACATTGTTTATAATTATATATTTAGAATTAAAAAGTAATATCAAATTAAATATAAATCAAAAATTAACATTTAAATAAATTTAAATAAATTTCTATGTAGTAAATGATTTCAGTGTGATTTCTGGTTTATCTGCGTTAAAGAAATCTGCTTCTCATCTTCACCCGGCCCCGGGAATCTGCCCAACCAGGCGAACTCTGATCCAGGCATCACCCCCTGAGCACCCGCGGATCATCTGCGCTCCTCAGCGGGGAAGATTTGGTGGCCCTGCTGGAGGTGGAGATAAAACGAGTTTTTCTCTGAAATCATCGACCCGCGGATGCCTGCGGGCGCGCGCAGCTTCTGCAAAGCGGCAAACCCGTCACAGCTGGACAAACCTTAAACACCTCGCTTTGAATCCGTAAGCCGAACTCAGCCCAAAAACAGAAACAGAGCCAGATTTCATCGAGCGGCCCAGAGGAGGATCTGAGCGCAGCTCGCATGAACCAGACGCTGGCGTTAGCCGCTTGAGAAGGAAAACAGCGGGCACGGAGAAAGCGATTGCATGAAAGTGTAATTCATCTGATGGATTCTCGCGGGGAAGAGTTTGCGATAAACTTCAGTCGCCTGCAGATGCACCGAAGCGCATTCCACACGGAGAGAAACTACCGCTGCACAACCTGCGAGCTGCACTTCTCCCAGCAGAGCAACCTCGCGTGCGCACCAGAAGATCCACCGCAAAGACTGGCGCCGCTGCGTATTGAAAACAGGGCGCACTGATATACTGACGGTGTTTAGAAGCAGCAGATGATCAGATTGATTATTTCCATCGATCACCATCGCTCGTGTCAGACCAACCCGTTTGCATGATGAATGTTTCTTGTGTCAGATTAAAAGCAATAATAGCCGGGTTCTATTTATTTAAAAACAGGTTGCAGATTTTCCCTTCACAAAACATTATTAAGTAACTGCGCCTCTGATGATGATCCGCGAAAGTGTGTGCTTTGTTACTTCTGATTAGAAAGTCTACAACTTTTTAAATCCTGTGCATTTTATCACAAAATTCAAACATTTAATGTGGCGTGACAGATCAGGCGCGGGTCTCTTCTGCTTTATTACAAGTTATAGCACAAAATAAACATGAAAAATACAGTATTATCCGTCTCTTTTGTCTTTCGATCCATTCATTCAGCTGAAAGATGGATTAACTTCACATTGCATTTACCTCAAGAAAGATATTCACTGTTCACATTCATTAGTTAGCTATAAAACACTAGAAGGAGCTTAATCACTGTTCATTATATGTGTATGTTTGAATAAATCTGAGTTTGCTTGAGTAACCAGCATTTTTGAGTGTGATTATTGTATCTGAAATGAACAGGATTGAATGTATTAATGGTGTTGGTTCACTACAGCACTCTAGTTTACAGCATTTATTTTTTTTGTTAGAAGGGAAATAGACTCAAACCCCTATATGTCGGCCAGATTCTGGTGAAAACATCTGAACCGCCACTGAAGAGCCTTTCATCGACTGTTTCTGTTTTTTTCATTCACATTAGCTTTGTTGTGCTCTATTCACAGATCAATCATCTTCCTTTCTTTGAATAAACACATTTATCTAGTTCAGGTCTGGACGTGAACACTAGTTAGTTGAGTAAAGAACACTTACTAGTCACCAACAACTCAAGAGCAGTAACAAAAATTTACAGTAACAAAAAAAGTGTTGGAGTATTGTAAAGTAAATAACGTCACTAAACAAACAGATTGTGTTCAGTGGTAACCTGTTAATCTGGTTAACTATATATATATATATATATATATATATATATATATATATATATATATTTACAAGGGGTGCATTTACTGTAGCAACAATAACCTCAGTGACGGTGGAAATAGGGAATAGAAATATTTTACAAAGCATTTATATATAAACCTTTTATACCATATATTATGGGTAAAAAAGTTTGGAATAATGTTTTTTTTTAAAAATGTTTTAAGTCTTTCTCTCCCCAAAGTGTTTTATTTGATTAAAAATACAGTAAAAAAAGGAAAATTATTATAAGTTAAAATAGATGTTTTCTATGTGAATTTTTTAAATTTATTTATTTCTGTGATGTTGATTTCCTATACCCAGCTTCAGTGTCACATGATTTTCAGAAATCATTCAATATGATGATTTCCCCAATACACTTTGACAAACACGACAAAAAACGTCTTCAAGTGAGCAAAAATACATAAAAATAGAAACCCCTACTGTTCAAAAAGAAATGTTGAAAAAATTATACTTTTATTCATTAGGATGCATTAAAATTGATCAAAAATAAATAAATGCAAATAAATGCTGTTCGAACTTTTTATTCATCTGTGAATCCTGAAAAATAAAAATCCATCACCATTTTCACAAAAATATTTGTTAAATTAACAGTTTTCAACATTGATAACTAATCAGAAATCTTTCTCAAGCAGCAAATCATCATATTAGAATTGATTTCTGAAGATCATGTGACACTGAAGACTGGAGTAATGATGCTGAAAATACAGCTGCACATCACAGAAATAAATTACACTTTAACACATATTCACACAGAAAATATTTGTAAAAATGAGAATAATATTAAACTATTTTTTACTGTATTTTTAATCAAATAAATGCAGCCCTGGTGAAAGAGGATTCTTTAAAAACATTAAAAAAATCTAAATTTCAAACTCTTGACTGATTGTGTAAATTTTATATATATTTATATATCTCTGAGGACAAATATTTAGTATAATGACAGATTAATATGGAATAAATCAGTTTATGGTCTTTAAAAGGTGCCAATTCAAACAAACGTTAAAGTCTGATATGTGCTTGTCATATTGATTATACAAAATAATACGAGAAAGTATCATAAAAGTACCATCATAATGACACTTTTGATCGTCAGAGTTTTTGTTATGCTGGCACTGTGAGTTCTGCAGAGGTAGCCGTGTCTAAACCAGGAACAAATTATGATCAGCAAGACTTGGCTCAGTAAAACCGCGTTTCTACCCGTCAGTTTTGGGAGTCCATCGTCCTGGCCCGAATCCTCTCCTGAGACCCAGTGGCGGAGAAGTCATTCCTCAGTTCACATCACATCTGCTTACAGACCAGAGTTTGTGTGCTGATCGTCTGTTTAAACAACAGTCAAACTTAAAATACAAAAATCACTCATTTACTAAACCTTCATTGGTTAAAAACCAAGGGGTTTGCCCAGCCATTAAAAAACAAAAAAAAAAAGGAAAAAAATCGGGAAGGTTTATTAATCTTGTCTATATAAAAAAACAGATCAAACATTTGTTTACTTTTTAAATAACTAACAATACTTTACAACTTTGTAAACAGTTAATTTCAAAACATATTTATTTGCTTTTTTTTTTTAATCAAGTGGTTTATTGCTTTACATGAGTTATTTGAAATTAGATTTTATTGTCATATTTTGTTTTCATTTTATTTAAAAGTGATATTAGCAATTTTGATGTTTTTATCATTTTTATTAATTTTTGAAAAAATATATTTTTATACAAGTTTTTTTATATCAGTTATTGTAGTGCACAAATTAAAAAAAAAAAATGTTGCATTGAGTAAAAGTTTTTTTTTATATTTTATTGCAGCATATGTTTTTTTCCCAAATTAATTTATATTTTATGGCTTTGGGTTTTTTATCATTTTGTTTTTTTAAAATCAAAATTTTGAAATAAATTCTCCCTTTTGTAACTAGCTGAAATAAAATATTTATTTTTATTATTTTTTAATTTTAGGATTTAGTTTAACAATAGCAACCTATTTCTTATTAATAAAAAATTTTAAATGCGAAAGAGAAAAAATAAAATTAATATATATTCATTGTTAGCTCATATTAGCTAAAGCATGAACTAAAAATCTTTTTTTAAAGTTTTTCCTCAAATCTTCCCCAAATGCCCAGGTTTGACATAAAGCGACACTGACGTCTCAAGCGATTAGTGCTTTGCAGAATGAAGATTATCAAGACTACAGCAGACTTATTTTATTGTCCGAGTGATATACGCGACTGTTTTGAATTAATCCCAAAAAGGCTTCTTCAAAAAAAAATCAGTTTGACTGAGTGAATGATTTTTTTTTGTACTTTTTTTTCCCTCAGATAAAATAAAGCTGCATGCACCGACGATCCAGCACAACGCTTGGGGCTCCCGGGGGAAGGATCGAGTGTTGATCACATGACCGATCTCTGGAGTGTGTATGATGATCCCGTTAGTGTTTGCCCGGGTCAGTCATGCGTTGCTGCACTGGAAGTAGTTTGGGGAAGGGGACACCGGGATGGCTGATAGGAGTTCTGGCGGGTTTTCCCTTTTCTTCTCCTTCGGGGAACTTCGCTCGCTGCTCCCGTCTCGGTGAATCTCTCTCGCGAGAGCCCCCCTTCCATCCTTCACCGATTGCATCCCCATTTCAGACCGGGGCTCATGGGACGGAGGAGAGAACTCTACGATCCCGGTGAAGCCCTGAATCACCGCAAAGAAAGCCGCGTCATCTGAGATCTACTCACAGTGAAAGGCTTGCTGCTGATCTTCATCTCGGGGCTGGACAATACGTTGAATAATCACCGTTTTTTCACTGCTGATGTCAAATCAAGAAACATGATGATGTAGTTTTAACCCTATAAAGCTACAAAATGCCTCTAAATGATCAAACTTTGCTGTTAAACCTGTTTCTCACACACTCTACTCCATGCCTTCTGTCGTCTGATTGATAGTTTAGAGTTTTTAAACACATTAAAGGTCTTTTAATACAATCAGTATCAAATATGTAGTAGTTTAAAAAAAAAAAATTATATATATATATATATATATATATGATACAAATTTTCTTTAGGCATACAAAAGTGACATGAATATAAAAAAATTATTTTCATGACAATTAAAAACAACCTTAATTTTTTTTTAAATTAAAGTTATTCTGAAAAAAGTTGAATCTCATCAAAAAAAATTAATTGAAAGCTAAAGATTTTTTAATTTAAAATTGAGCAAAAATTTTAAAGGCAGGAGAATAAAAACAAACCCAGCATATAAATACTTTACTGATTTTTTTGCTTTTATAGGTAATGAGATATGGGGTAGGTTTTCTTTTTAAAATCATGAAAATAATGTCTAGCATAAAAAAAAAAAAAAAAATACATTAATTATTTTTAATGCAGATTATAATTTCTTATTTCTTCTGATTTTGTGACGAATGACAGGAATTACAGAAGTGACACATGAATATTTTAATATAAATTTTTGTGCATTGTGGGATTTTGTGTATATCAGACTATAGGAGTCTTAAAGCCTGATGCATCACAAATGATACAAAACAAAACACATATGCAAACTTTTTTTCTTTTATATTTTTTTTTTTTTATATATATATTTTTTGTGTCTAAAGCTTCAATCTAATGATCCATTTAAAAAAGACTTTTCTGTCTGTTACAGGCCAGGCTTTACTGGGTTCAGCTGTGTATTACGCTTTTCTAAAAAGCATCAGTTAGACCAGTTTTGTGATCCCATTGTCACTTCTTGATTCGTAAGTTTGAGAGTGCTCTAAAATTCAGTAAAAAAGACTGTTTGATTCTTTAAATCAATGGGATGTGAATCAGTTCAAACTCTCATTTGAATGGATGCCTCAAGCATTAAGAAGTTAAATGGATTCTTTTTGTTTTCCCTTTACACACACACACACTCACCAGTGACATGTTTTTGGGATTTGACGAGGATTTCGACCTCCGGCTCATGCCTTTCTCTCTCCCTCCTCACTCTCTCTCATGATCTTGCGGGGATCAGCCCGGCCGGCACGGCGTGTAGATATGGACCCCCCAGACTATCATATCCCCACTCCATCGCCTGCCTTCCACGTCACTCGGGCCTGAATGATCCCACAGAGAGACGCGGGAATCGGTTTATTCTGCTGAGGGTCTCACACACACACACACAACACACACACACACACACACTCACTTTCACACTCTCTCAAGATACACGACTCTCACACTCATGCTCACACTGCATGCACACTTCTCTCTCACACTCACACTCTCGCTCTCTCACACTTTCACACTCCTCACACACACACACTCACTCTCACACAAACACACATTTCACTCACACACACACTGGCGCAACAACACACACACACAACAAGCTGCACACACACACATAAACACACTCACATCAGCTGTCACCACCGCACCACCACACCCCCCTCCCCCCATCGTTCACACCACAATCTTACCACTAACACTATGCCCCCCCCAGTCACTCCCCCCCCCCGTGCACACCCCCCACCCCTCCCCCCCACCCCCCCCCCCCTCCGTGTCCCCCCCCCCCCTCTGTCCTCCTGTCCCGTACGTGATCCTCCCACACCCAACACCCCACTCTCGACCCGTCCTTCCTCGTCACCACCTCTGACCCCCCCCCGTTCCTTCCACCCCCCTGTCCTCTGTCGTGCACCTCCCAGTGTCCCCCCACCACCCCCCCCCCCTCCCCCTCCTGCCCTACCCCGTGCACGACCCCACCACCGTCCCCACACACCTCACTCCCCCCCCACTACACCCACAACAAAAAAAACCAACGCACACTACCCAATCCACACACCCCCACACCCACGGTCCCCAAACACATGCCCCGTCGTCCACACCCCCCTCCACACTCAGAACAAATCCTAAGCCCAGCACCCTCCACGCCCTACACACAAACACACCCACCACCACCCTCAAACACCACTGAAAACAAAAAAACCCAACAAAACACCCACTCTCAAAAACTGTCCCAAAACCCCCCCAACTCAAAAAAGACACACAAGTCTGATCAAAAAAACCCACAAACAAACACAACTGCACACCCCCCACGTACACACAAACAACAAAGAAACGTAAGCTCCGTTGTGTCCAAAAAACAAATTGTCCCTTCAGCCCACAAAACAAAGCCACACCCACCCACAACCACCTCACCAACCCACCACACCCCCGCCCCCCCCATACCCCCAAACACAAAAAATAAAACCAAACCAAACCAAAAACCAAACAACACACCAAAAACACGCACCAAACCACACACAAACAAAACCACAACCACACACACCACAACCCCAACCCACACCCACACCAACACTACCGCCAAAAAAATCAAGCACCAAAACAAACCACCCCCCACCACCTAAACCCCCACCCACCACCACACCCCCCCACCCAACACAAAGTCGGGCTCACGACACACAAACAAAAACCACCAACACCAGGCCACGCCACCGAACACACCAACCCACCCCCAAGCACCCCACCCACCCCCACACACCCACCAACACCGGTCACCAGTCCACTAAACCCTACCACCACACAATAACTGCCGTTTCAACAACTGCCACCCACAACAACAACCCCCCTTTGTTTTCATCCCCCCCCATAACCCCCCACACCCTGCACCCAAACCCACCACCCCCACCCCCAAACCTCAACACAAAACCCCCCCTCCCCCACCAAACCACCCCCGGCACACCAACCCCCCCCCCCCCCTCCCCTCCAACCCTCCGTCCCACAACACAAACCGACCCCGACAACCCCAAACTGTCCAACCCTAACCCCCCCCCAACACCTACACCCCCCCCCCACACTCCCTGCCCCCAAAACCCACCACCCCTGCCCACCCCCACCCACAACCCCCCCTCCCCCCCCCCCCCTCAAACACCCACCACCCCATCCCATCGCCACCCCCCCCGCAACCCCAACCCCAACTTCACAAAAAACCACCCCCCCCTGGTCACACCCCCCCCCTCCCCGCCCAACCCCGGCCACCCCCACCCCCCCCCCCCCCGGCCCACCCCCCCACAAAACCAACACCAACACCCACCCCCCAACCCCACCCGCCAACCTGTGTCACCCCTCCCCGCCCTAGCCCCCTTGGTGTTGGGGTTGCACTTACCGGTCACGCCGCAACACCGCCCCCCACAACCTGGTGGTCGCCCACCCCCCCCACCCCACCCCACCCACCAACACCACCCACCCAAAACCAAACACCCAACCCCTGCGTGTCCCCCCCACCCACAACCACAAACCTACCCCCCCCCACCCCCAACTCCCCCCACCCCCCCGCCCCCCCCCACCACCCCTCCCCCCCCCCCCTGTCCACCCCCACCCCCCCTCCACCACACTCCCCCCCCCTTCCACACCCCACCCCACCCCCACCCCCTCACCCCCCCCCCCACCACGCCCCCCCCCACCAAACCAAAACCCCCAAACAACCTCCCCCCCACCCCTCCCCACCCTCCCCTCCCCCCCCTCCCCCCCCCCCCACCCCCCCCCCACCCCCCCCCCCCCTGCCCACCAACCCCACCCCCAACCCCAAAAACAGTCACTGCACACACAACACCCCCCCCCCCCCCCCTCCCCCCCCCCCCCAACCACACCCCCCACCCCCCCCCACCCATCCCCCCCACCCACACCCACCGCAACACACCAACAACCCACCCCCCCCCCACCCAAAACCCACATCCCCCACACACCACCACACAAACACCCAACCCCCCCACCAACCCCCCCACCACACAACACCACTTCCTTCCCCCCCAACCCCACCCCCACCCCCCACCCACCTCACCCACACCTTCACAACCCCCCCCCACACACCCCACCCCCACCCAACCACCAGCCTCACCCCAAACCACACCCTCCACACAAAAAACCATTCCCTTCTCCCCCCCCCACCACCCCCCAACAACACCCACCCCCCTCACATTTCCATCTAACAAACCCCCCCCAGCTCAACAACACACACACACACCACACAAAAAATTCACGATCGCGTCACATGACTACAAAAAAGCAGCTCTATTCCAAGTAAATTATAACTCATTTTAAAGATTTAGGTTTGAGTTTGCTTATATATAACACTCTTACAGTGAAAGCAGAACAGGAAGGTGGACAACATTTACAATAACTATCACACATTTTATAGTTTATGCTTAATATAACTATAATGTTTTTAATGGTGTTTTAGTTTTAATATAACTGCAAATTTTTTTATAGTTTAAGCTTTTAATACACATTTTATAATTATAGTTTAAGGAAAAATTCAAAATTTTCCCTTTGAAAAAAAATTAAATTTCACCATAAAAAATTAAAAAAACCCAAATTATGGGAAAAAATTTTTTTGTATTGTGACATTATTTTCATGACAGCTAAGAACATTATCGATCCACTAATGTAATTACTTTTTTTTTGGGGAATGTTTTATTCTAAAGATGATTCTGATAAAAAAAAAAAAATACTTCATACATATTTTTACAATTAAAACGCATAAAAAAAAAGTCGGGATAATAAAACCCCAATTTTTAATATAAAAATTTTGGGATTATTTGCATTATGGTAATGAGAATATATGCAAGTTTCTAATTAAATAATGACATAATTTATGATGATAATGGGAACTTTTTTTTGTTATTTGTTATTATTCTAAAAGATGATTCTCATAAAAAATAATACAGGAACATTTTAAAATTAAATGATCATGTAAATTAAAGGCAGGACAAATATAAACACTTCTTTTTCAAGCTGACACATACATTTCAAACAGAAATAAATCTATTTTAGGATGTGTTTCTTTTTTGCATTGTTGCTTTTTATGACAATTAAAGTATTTTTCCCTGCACAGTCTAATTTGCATAACTATTTTTAAAATGGTTCTCGTATTTGTATCATTTCAGTACATTGAGAATCTAATACGTACAAAGTGAATTAAATTCAGCATAAATAGTACAATAATTAACAATAAACTGTATATAAATACTTTACATTAACACTTATGTATATATAAATAATAATATATATTCTTGCATTATGTTTATAAAAAATACAAGTAAGTTTTCTACATTGTCCTTGAAAATAATGCCACAATGCAAAATGTTTATGTAGAATGTAATTTCTTATTTGTTTCATTTAATTTTTGTGATGGAATCCACAGGAATTACAGCAGTAGGGAGAATATTAAATCTACCGGGGGAAAAAAATTTTACAGAGTTCATGGCCCTGCATCAAAAATCCATTTCTTTATATATTTTGTTGTTTTTCACGGGCGGCAGCTCAAGTCTAAACTCTATTCTGGTGTCCTGGGCTGTGGTGAATCGCGTGCCGCTGTCTGGGATCTCCATTGATGGGTTAGTCTCCTCATAGAAACCTGCTCCGGCGACAGACTGATCATCTCCTCCCTGAGACACAAACACATTCATGTTGCATTGAGAGATTTCCTCTGGATGTATAACCGAAGGTCACAGACTCCGTTCTGGCTGGCTTCGCTTCAGCGCCCTTCCTGTTCTTCGCGTCTGAGGTGACGGTTAATGGCGATGGTCATCACTATAACAATGACCAAAACCCCCGGCGACTGACGCTCCTCTGATGATGAGCAGAGTCTCTGATGGAAGCACCAGGCGTGTGCAAATTCAGGATGCATGTTCTAAATAGACAACAAGTACAGCTGAACAAAACTTCAGTTTTTCATTCCCTCTCTATGTTCTAAAGGGTTTTTGTTCATGGCTTCATTCACTGACTCATACAACATTACGTGAATATAGCGCAAAATGTGTTTGTTTTCATACTGACCAGCAGTGTTTTTGATTTATGGGCGTAAATCCCGGGAGTATCCTCCTGGAAAAACTCTAGTCGTCAAAGAAAATCAAACAAGAATTTTGAACCAGTGTTCAGATTTCTGTTCTGGAAATGTATGGAAATTAGTGCATGATTAATTAGACATTTGTATATTCCGACATAGCATTTAAAAGAACGCCACTAAATGAGTGGCTTAATGGAATGTAATAAATCGAAAGCTTGATATGCACGGATGATATTAGTTACAATATTTACCTATTCACCTGTATTAACAATTTAATAAAAAAAAAAAAAGGGTTTAAATTGTATAAAAAAAACCAATTAAATTACGAGTGAATGAAATAAAATAAAAATAAAAATAAAATAAAATAAAATAAAATAAAATAAAAATAAAATAAAATAAAAATAAAATAAAATAAAATAAAAATAAGGAGTAATAAATTCAGTTTAAAATTCACATTAAAAACAGCTGTTTTAATTGCAAAAATATTTCACATTTTAATGTATCTTTGATCAAATAAATGCAGTAAAAAACTATTTTGAAATTTTTTTTCCAAAAACAAGACTTAATAACTTATGCATATTCCTTTGCATCTAAATGTTATTTAAAGAATGTTCAGATAATTGTTCTGAAAAAGCAAAACAAAAAGCAGGGAAAATCACTTTTTGAAAAAACTGCATGAGATTTCCCTCCATCAGTATCTGTGTTTAATTTTGCTGTAGGGTTTCCCCCCACCAGACAGGTGTGAATCAGGACATCCGATCCCGACCCACACACACACACACACACCACACACACACACACACACACACACACACAGACCGTTTCCTCCGCTGATCCCCCAAACACACCGATTGAGCGCGAAACCCCACTTTAAACCACCCCAGGTTTGGACCTTCACTGTAATTTCCTGAGTACGTGATACTATCTTGCACGTTTTACCAGTTCATTCCCCAGCACTACCTGAATGAAAAACCTCCTCAAAACTGTATGCATGCAAATATACCGACACACCGGAACCCTTAATAAAGCACCCCAAACGCTGATCTGGGGGGCCTTACGCTGCAGAAGCATGCATGCCGGCACACTGGATGCATTAAACGCTGTTAATTGCAGTTGACGCTGCATTTTTAACCCAATGCAAAGCCTGTTTCTGTGCGGTTAAAACAATCATTACAGGACAGGAGGGTTATTTAGGGCTTAGCGTGTGTCTCGATACACCCCACCCTCATCATTTAGCATCCTGCTCTTTTTCTCTCTCTCGTTCTCTTTCTTTACTGTCCCGTGCATGAAAAGTGCCCTTTTTGGCTCTTTGCTCTCAGGTTGCAACAAGACACTGAAGCTTTTATTTTATACTGAAAGGAGCATGTGAATATGCATCGCTGCAGTTCAGAGGCCTTTGTGATTGTGCTAAATGAAGAGAAAAAAAACGAGAAACACAAATGAGAGAAGGGGTGGAAAACTAGTGTTTCTGTAGGGATTTTGCAATGTCGCTAGTTCAGTTTGACACCTTATGCAACTAGTGTATGAGTTTGAATAGCTGTGGTGGGTGATCTGACAGACAGCAGCGTAATCAAAATAAACAGTCCGTGGTTACAGTCACACCTACAGACTGACCTTCTGATGCATACGACACGCAAACATGAGAGTATTTGACAAAATCACAACGCTGATCTACTGTCTGCAGTTAATCTTCGAAGTTAGTCAGGGCTGGGTAATATAGCCTACAGCTAAAAATATCATAAATACTGAAAATAAATAAATAAATAATTGAAAATACTAAAATAAACACTAAACTAAAATAGTAAAAAAAAAAAAAAAAAATTAAATAAATACTAAATTCTATTACTAAAATATTAAAATAGCAAAAAATAAATATTCAAATAAATACAAAATTCTAATACTAAAATATTAAAATAGCAAAAATAAATATTAAAATAAATACAAAATTCTATTACTAAAATATTAAAAGAGCAAAAAATAAATATTAAAACAAGTACTAATACTAAAATGGTAAAACAATAAAAATAAGTACTAAAATAAATACTAATACTAAAATAATTAAATAGTAAAACAGCAAAAATAAATACAACATACTAAAATAAATACTAATACGAAAATAGTAAAAAAAAACATTAAAACAAACTTTAAATACTACTAATAAAAATTTGTAAAAATAAATATTATTAATGTAAACTAAATACTATTACTAAAAAAGTTAAATTGTAAAAATACAACATACTAAAATAACTATGAATATAAAACAGTAAAAAATTTTTTAAACAAATAGTAAAAAAAAATATATAAAAAAGCAAAATAGAAGTCTATACTAAATACTAAAATATATAGTAATACTAAAATAGTAAAGATAAATATTAAATACTAAATACTAAAGCATATTTACCCCATAACTATTTTTCCCTAAAAGAAAACTTGATGTAATCACATTTCACATTAATAGCCTTACATTTATTTATATACTTTTAACATTTATAAATGCAACTCAAAGTGCTTTACACATAAAATCAAACGGTTAAATAACCATACATCCAATTAAACAAATACATCAAGTACAATATGTAGCAAGAAATATACAGCACATTCAATAAAACAGACATTTTTCAGTGTAACAAGCTACCTGAAGGCCAAGTTAAAAAAAAATACTGATTTTAAAAAATGCACAGTTATGCTAGCACAATATCTAAAGGGGATGTATTCCATAATTTGAGGAACATAATTTATGAAGGCTGCATCACCACAGTTTTTTCTTACAGAACTAGGAACCTCTAGTAAACCTGTATTGGAAAGATCTTAAAGAGTTCTTGATGTATAATTAATAGTAGCATAATTAACAAGAGAGATAGTATAATTAACCACAAGAGAACTGGCAATATAATTAGCTCCTGGCTTGGATAAGCTGAAGTCTTGTGGAAGACAAGTAAAAATTTTAACAATAGTCAAGTCTACTCGAAATAAAGGTATGAACTAATTTTTCTGCATCTTTCCGGTTTGGTGCAAGAGGGCTCTAATTTTAGCACTGTTCCTTACATGGAAAAAACTATGATTTGTTACCTTATTAATGTGAGAATTAAACTTAAATCAGAGTCTAAAATTACACCTCAGACTTCTGTGACCTTCCTGGAGCCACCCTTCTGCAAGAAGGAACTCAATTTGACCCCGAATTCCTACACCATTTCTCTTGTTGTCTTAGGACCTACCAACAGAATCTCATTGAACTTAAAAAAATTATTACTATAGAATTATTCACTGCCATGAGACAGGTTGTAATGGAGTTATTAATAGATATATATATAAGCGGTGTATCATCAGCATAACTGTGGAAACTTGCATTATTTTCTCTGATGATGTCACCAAGTGACATGAATATTATAATGAAACAACAGAGAACCAAAGACATAATAGGAATTGATGTTTCTCAGACCACATAATCTCTGGAGTTGAACAGACAAATTTCTCCTCTTTAATATGGGTTTTAAAACCAATGTTATATGTTGTCAGAAAGGCTCTGCCCATTTTTCTAAGCGACGTATTAAAATATCATAGTCGATTGTACTTGTCGAATGCAGCACTTCCACAAGTCTAAAAAGAATAAGAATTTAAACTTTTATTTTTACCGGGAATTAACTCTAAGATCATTTGTTGTTTTTATAAGAGCATTTTCGGTGCCTATGTGGTACCTTCTATAGTGAGACTGAAATAAAACCGATTTTTATTTGTTTTATTTACTTTACTAATTAATATGGAGATTAGGCGTTAGTCTATAATCCAGCCACACCATTTTATTTATATGCACTAAATTAACAAGCGGCTTACCACAAATAGAAAATGTCTTCAAGGGAACTTAATGGCTATTCAGACATCTAGTAAAATGAATTTAATGATCCAGAACAACTCTTGCTCAGGCATTTTTAATTCTGTAACATACTTATGGGATGGACCCAGAAACTCTGATCACGAGGGAGATCTGCATACAGGTTTTTTTGTGTTTTATTTCTGAATGTGTGTTTTTCTTATAGCAGTCTATTATTGTGGTTCCAATCGGCCTTTGTGTAGATGTTCTAAATGTCTGCCCCCAAAACAATAGGTAAAAAATAAAGCTAACTTTGTGGTTTAGATATATTTCCACGCACATCAGTCAGACTGAATCTTCCTGTATGCTGAGTGGGTGGTTTTTGGTCAGAAGAATAAACTGCAGTGTGGCCCAGATCATCCAAAGTCTAGCTCTGTGAAAACTGGGTGTGTTACCTGCTCCACGTGATGCGCCTTTGCGGCAGGCGGGTTTCCTTTAACCGCCACACATCTGAGCTCCAGACCCCGAGTGTCCGATTCCTCCAGGAACCAGAATCAGCAATCACTGCATCAGCAGGATCTGCGAAGCACAAACACAGCTCCACATCAAGCACATTATCATTAACTAACGCTTTTAAATGTACAAAAATATATTTTATTACCTGGAAATAAAAATGTACATTAATGCAAATAAAAAAAAAAATATATATATATATATATATATATATATATATATATATATATATATATATATATATATATATATATATTGTATATAAAAACATCAACTAGTTCCCAAAGGAAACATTTATAATTTTTTATTTTAGTTAAAATTTAATATACTAAATAACAGAAGCTAAAAAACTGGAGGGAAAAAAACTACATAGACTTTACATACATACAAAAAAAAAAAAAAAAAAAAAAAAAAAAAAAAAAATATATACACATATATATATATATATATATATATATATATATATAAAATTTATAATAAAAAAACAAAAGCAAATTTACTAAAACTTAAAAAAAAATACAAAGAGAGTAATTAAGGTATTTAATTTAAAACTACAATAGTACTCAATACTAAAAATAACACTTCATCATTATTGTATCTTGGAATAAAGGCGAACATTAATTTAAATAAAATATTTAACAAAACTAAAACTTAACATGTGCAATTCAACGTCCCAAAGAAGCATTTTCTAGCTTTTATTTAGTTTAACTTGATTTACTAAAATAACTAAAAAACGAATAATATAATAAAAAACTATAGACATATGAAAAAAAAAAATCCACAAAAACTTTACTTGAGATTACAATAAAAAGAAAGAAGAAAATATAAAAATAAAAAATGTGAACTATTAAAAACTATAACAGTATTTCACTGATACAAAAATAACACTGCTTAACAGGGTTGTATTAACTAAAACTATAAAAAAATTCAATCACTTGAAATAAAATGAGCATTAAAATAAAAACAATTAATTGTTTTTAATTAATTTAAAAAAATCTAATAAAAATGCTAAAAACTCACATTGAAATTTCAAACATTTTAACTACAAATTAAAATGAAAAAACAGAAAACAGAAAAATAAACTTTAAAGGCACAGTATGTAATTTTTGCTGCAAGAGGGTGCATATTCAAAACAAACAAAGAAACAAAGGCGTAGTTTGATGGCATCATGGGAGTTGTCGTCTTCATCCCCACAAGCCAATGCAATCTGATGGGACTTGGACGATTTTGGGAACAAAAAAACTTACATATTATGCCCTTAATTCTAAATATTAACAAAATATAATAGTGACTCAAAGAAAAGAGCAGCATGAACATTCTGCAAAATGTTTCTTTTCATGTTATGGAGATTAAATGAAGTCACATAGCTTCTTTATTTTTTGGGTGATGTGCTTTGGGAAAACTCACAGTGCACCACGGGAGAGCTCATTGCTGATTCTATAGAAGGGCTGTCAGGCTGGGATGCCACACCAGACAGTCCAGGCTGTTTGTTCATGCTGCGCCAGTGGATTACAAGGAAAGGCTGCGAGATTCTGACTCCATCCTCTCAGTGTGGTTCTGTGACTGCCAGGGAATGTCCGTGTCCCAGAATAAGCAGCGGCAGAGGGTGTCCAGCAGACGACAGAAAGCAGCCCGCGGAACAACTGGCCTTCCTGCAAATCACCGGCTCAGAGGAGGTCGGCAAAACTAGGTGAAGGAGAAACACAGATGAAATTTTTACCAAACTGTGGCATTTTAAGAACACAGAATACTGGTACGGTACATAAAAAGTAGAATGCAATATAGTAATGCAAGAACTGAATATATAGACAAAAATATCAGTAGCTGCAATAACCTGTTATAGTTTTTGTCAATATTTAAGTGTACTTTTGTATTTTCAGTTTTAATTTTGAAATTTTAATAATAATTAGCATAATGTTTTTTGTAGTACATTCGTTTTTTAATCAAAAATAAGTCAATAAAAGCAATAAGCCCCGAGAAGCGCTTGGTTTTACAGTGAATTTATAACAGCTGAGGGAAACATAGGGAGGTATGACACAAATTGGAGTGATTAAAACCCCCATAACAGTTATAAATTCACTGTAAACCATGGCTTCACAGGGCTTGTTGCTTTTTATAAACCCTGTGTTGTTCCTGTCATGACTCCAGTGAGGTCCAAAGGTCTCATGGGTTCAATTCCCGGGAACACACATAATGGTTAAAAAAAAAATGTATATCCTGGAATGCACTGTAGTAAGGATAAAAAGGTTCAAGTAAATGCATAAAATGTACAAATCACAGTACATAGTGACAAATTATCTTTGTCATTTGTATGTTTAAACATGCAAAAGAGCTTTCTACTATCGAATTAAAGATGTAATTAATTTGGTATACATTTTCCTGAACACTGGATAAAGTCAGGATCAAAATTTTGCTTAACGGTTAACATATTAGAATTAGAGATTTTAAATAGTATAGAGAGTTTTGATTTCTCTCTTTATCACTCTATAAATCAGAATACTGTCAAAAGACTAAGAAAAAAAAAAAAATTTTATACATGTTTTTAGAGTAAAATGTTGTATAAAATCAGTGAACATGATATATGAACAAACCCTTCAGTAAAACAACTGGGGAATACAGAGAGGAAAAAAAAGCCTGCTCAGCAGGCGTTTTTGTGAAAGTGCTGCTGAAGTGGAGATAAAAACTCATTTTAAAAAAAAAAACAGCCGAAACTTATAGGAGCAAAAAAGATAAAGTGCAATAATAAATCCAGGCAAATGAAATATGAAGAAACCCCTCAGTAGAAACCTTCAAAATATAGAGAGGAAAACAACCCTAAGTTTTGGTGTTTGCAAGTGCTGCTGAAGTGGAGAAAAAAAAACTCACAGCTTTTAAAAATGTGCATTTTCACCATGTTTTAGGAATAAAATGTTGTATAAATCCGTGTGAATGATATATGAGCAAATCCCTCAGTAAAAACCTTCAGAATATAGAGAGGAATAAAACTGTAAGTTTTGGTGTTTGTAAGTGCTGCTGAAGTTGAGAAGAAAACTTTCAAAAATACGGACTGTAATTAAAATAGTCTGTGTAAAACATGGCCAATAATCATACAAAGATATGAACTAAACAATGAACATTAACATAGAAAAAAATAATGCCATTAACATGGACTAAATAACAGAAATTGCAACACAAAACCCCCTAATGTACATTATTGATGATAAAAATCAGAAAAAAAATAAATTATATATATTAAATATAATAATAATATTGATTCAGCTGGGATTTCTGGGAATGTCCATCTACATTACTGTTGGTAATTCATAATTTTACTTGCAAAATTTATATTCTATTTCTATATAAGTTCACGTAAATTAGATATTATGTTAATAATGGTATATATAAATTACATATAATGGTATCTGTAACTTATAATTAATCAGTTAACAGTTTTAATGTATTATTTTATTTATTTATTTATTTATTTTTTTACAGCGTATTACTTCCTGGAGAGCTACAACACAATTACAATAGCAAAGTTATTTTTAAACTGGGTTAGTTTAGCAGAAATACAAAAACATGTTGATTTTGTACCTTACTGCAGATTAATGGTTTAACAGACCTTCCTTTAGCAAACAGAAGTGAAATGAAGCTTGAGAAAATCAAGGGGGAAATGTGAAAAGAGGGGATCTTACTCCAGACAGTCAGACTGATTGTCTCTCGAAGTTTCCAGACGGAAAGATGGAGGCGTGGCAGGGTGTATGTGGCCTGATCAGCTTTCTTTGTGTTCAGAATCAACGATGGAGTCGACGGTCGGTTCAGAGCTCTCGAACTGAACCGATTCAGAAAATCAGGAGAGCGCTGAAATAAAACAACGGAAGAAGAACAATTACATTCAACTAGAGGGAAATTCCTCAGGAGACTCATGTCAAAAACAACACAAAATAAACAAATGGTTGTCTTTTTTTCAATTCCTGGTCCTTCTTTGAACGTCCTATCTGGAAATCACATGCAAACTTCAGTATTTGTGATATCACATTGCCGTTTAGTAAATGTCAATGTAATGTGAATCCACTGAAACCAAATAGATTCTCTTGAGCTCTTATCGTTTCATCAGAAGTCTTGTTTCAAAGACACTTAGAATCACCAGAAGATGCAGGAAGACTTTTTGCTGTCGTTTTCAAACCAGGGTGATTAATTTGACTAAAACTAAGTAATATCATACAAAAAAAACCTTCATCACTTGAAATAAATTACAGGTAAATGTAAACTGATTTTTTTTTTAAATTAAAATAATTTTAATTTTTAATGTTTTATGTCAATTTTTTTCTCATTTTTCATTTTGTTTAACTAACATAACTGACAAAGTGAAAAATCAATAAAACTATTTAGAGCATTTGAAAAGAATACAAACTAATAAAAGGTCAAAAACTAAATATTGAAACTTTAAAATTAAAACAATTTATAAAAAAAAAATTCACAAAAAACTTTTTTATATACTATATATATAACTTTATTTTTAATTTTCATATAGTTTAACTTGATGTACTAGAATAACTAAAACGAAAATAAAAACGAATAAAAACCATATAGACATTTTTATAAAACAACTAATAAAAATGACAAAAACACATAAAAACATTACTTTAAACTTTACAATTAAAATATATAAAAACAAAAACTATAGTCTCTATAGCCTACTATAATAGTATCTCAGATAATACTAAAATAACACTGTTTCAACCGCAAAAGAAGTTATCAGGATATAAAAGTTACATTCTGATCATTTCTTTTGCTCTTTTCCATTCCCTGGTGGCCACAGCTCAAGTTTCACAGTAAATTTGGGTCTGTTATTCACACAAATACTCACATGACTTCAAAAGTTATATCAGCTACTGTTATGGTATTTTATGCTGCTTCTCGGAGCAATCCCAGTCCTTATTCAACTGCCATTGTATGCAACAGAGCATCACAAGCTCCTCTGTGTTTCACAGAAGAAAGGCATACAGGTTTGAGCTGATATGCAGCAGTGAGTAATTGACAGAATATTTTTTTGTTTTTTGGGTTAATTAAAAAAATCAATTCAACACAGATGGCGGGTATGAGTAAACTTCAGATAAAAGACCCAAATGACACAATGCACCTTGAGAATTTTCCCCGTCATGACTACCGTCTCTAGGTGACAGGGGCCCCGGTCAAACACAATCGTTGGACAGTTTCTATTTAACAAAACTGCTGGGAGAATTGATGATGTGTCTTTTGTGCTGGGTGGATGAATCAAAAACACCAGTGTTATTTTGTATCATTGAGATACTATTATAGTTATTAATATTTAATAAACACTTTGCAATGCATTTTTTTTATTGTTTTTTTATTTAACAAATATTTTGAATTAGTTTTTATTTTTACATTTTCAACATAATTTTACAGTTTTAGTAGCATACTTTTGTAGTGTGTTTTTGTCATTTTTATTAACCTATATAGTTTATATATTTTGTTTTTTTTTCAGTTTCACTTTTAGTTATTTTAGATCCATATTTTACATCTATTTATACTTAATGAAAATGAGAAATGTTGTCTTGGCAACTAGCTGAAATAAAATAAAATAAAAAACAAAAAAATGTTAAATGTCAACTTATTTCAGTTAACGTTTATTTAAATTCAAGTTAATAAATTTCAAGTGCTATTTTATTATTATTTATGTACATTATATTATTTTTTATTTTCATTTTAATCTTAGTTAGATTTTTGTAATTTGTTGTATTTTATTATTTTTTTCTAATATGTCATTATAATTTTTAGTTACTTTTAGTTATTTCAGAATCAAAGTAAACTAAATGAAATGAAAATGTTGTAGCTAAAATAAGTTTGTTATTGTATATTTCATTTATTCTATCTATTCAGAATTTTATTTTTTATTTTATTTTATTTATAAATTTAATTTAATTTCAAGTAAAAAAGAATTGGTTTAATTTTAGTATCAATGAAAATCTATTCGTTTTTTTCATATTTTGATAGGATCAGTTTTTATTATTATATTTTCTGTTTTCATTTTAAGTTAAGCTAAAGTTTTAGTAATTTTGTTGATTGTTTTTGTCATTTTAATTAGTTTTTTTGTGTTTATATAGTTGGTATTATTATTATTATTATTTTTACATTTTAATTTGTTATTTTATTATCAATTTAATGGTTTTCATATATTTTCTTTTATTTCAGTTAACATTTATTTCAAGTAACAAAAATGTTTTTAGTTTTTGTTTAGTGAACTATAATAACCATGGAACACATCCACATCTCACACACACATACTTCAGCCCAAAATCATGAGAAAAGAAAACGAAGCCTGTTTTGAGGACCAGTAGAATTTTCTGCATTGTGAAATCTGAGCCAGAAACATTCCTAACAGGTTTTGTGAGATTCACTCAACTAGTTTGTGTTTGTACACACACCTTTAGGTCCTTCAGTAAAGTGTCCTATGATGATCTGTTCTCGTTCTCCTCCTGGTTTCTCTCTGTACCAGGTCACTTGCACCAACGTCTCCTCGCCCTCCACCGTGAAGCGGCAGGGCAGCCGGTCTGTGTGCCGGAGAACGGCGCAGGGCCAGAGATGGAGACGGCTCGATACACTCACTGTGAACACAGACTGAGACATACAGAGACAGTGTGAACATCTGCAAACAGCACTGAAAGGATTTACTGTTAGACATGAGGTGAGGGCAGAGGACGGTTAATAACAAACAGCTATCATGATCCATCGCTCTTGCCTACAAACATGTCACATAAACCAGAACATTCCCATGCAGTGCAATGAGAGTTACAGATGGGGGCCTTTTAAAAAGAAATATTTTTAACCTTTAGACAAAATTTGTAAAGTTTTGCATATGTGTTTTTATCAGATTTGGCTTTAAGCTCATTTTTTATTCAGAGACTGACTCAGAGAGATGTGAGATGTTCTGGAGCATGAAGATCATTCCTCGCTGAGGAACAGTAGAAAGTAAAGCTACAGAACAAACGCTCCTCAAAGATCCATAACAGGGATCAAGATTTGAGAGACTCTAAAAGACATGATTGATGGAGGAATCAAAGTAAAGGAAGCTAGGAGCTGCTTGTTCCATCTAAGAATACATAGTACTGCGAAGTTAATTCTCCACCTTTGCGCCCGAAGATCAAAATCAATAAAGATTTGACACGTGAAGCTCCAGCTCCAGAATTACACTAAAAAGAGCTTCGACTGGATACAGAAAACTCTAAACTATCAATCAGAGACAGAAGGCGTGGAGGGGTCCGGAGTGTAAATGGGTTTAACAGCCAAGAGACTGATCATTTAGAGCCTAGTTTTCATCCATTAAGAGTCTAAATCTATCAAATGAATGTCTATCAGCAGCTCAGCTGATCCTGATAAGATATACCGAGTTGATCTCCCCCAGGCATCCTGATGGCAAAACTTCACAATCTTAGAACAGTATGGGAACACTCTTGCGAGATCTCTTGTGACATTTTTTTTACTCTAGTATTGCAGCCCGGATTTAAGCTAGAGGTGCATTTTGATCCTTTTGCAAATTCTCCCGCTTTGAATGTAAAATCATCCTGAATTAAAACCAGATGAGAAACTCTGGACCAGACACTCGTCTTTCAAAATCAACACAACGAGACGGAAAGCAGGAAGCAGAAAAGAGACATAGTGAGAGAATGTCGATCTTGCAGTTCTGGTTATTACTTGCTCCCTCGCCTCCCAGCCGACAGAAACACTCCAACATACACTGACACGCTAAACATGTTTTATAATAACAATACATACTTCACACACACACCTCTCTCTCCCTCTCTCTCTCTTAATTCAGTTCAATACAGACAGCTTCTATTGGCATGAAAGCACATTTTGCGATTGCCAGAGCATTCGTTTGAATAGAGAACATGGGAAGTCAGCTTGAGAAACAAAACAGCAATTGAAATAACATTTGAACAAGTACAATTACAAGGACACCTAGAGCAAGGAAAATAAACATATATATACATACTCACAAATAGTAAAGATCGTAACAAGGTCTTTTCTTTTAACTAATGAACTGAATAATTGAGTTCAACATTATCTTACAGTCATGTATGGTGAGTTGGTGTGAGTTAGAACGTATTTATTGGACATTGTTTTCTTTGGCTGTGTCTCAGGGAGTCGGCAGGCAGTTAAACATTGTGGGGCATTTTGTGAGGGAAGTGCCGAGGCTCACACACACATATACTTACTCACTGACTCACACACACACACACACACACACACACACATACTCACTCACTGACTCACACACACACACACACACTGACCTCACACACACACACACACACACACACACACACACCTCACTGACTCACACACACACCACCACCCTGCCACACACACACACACACATGCACAATGCACTGACTCACACACACACACACACCACACACACACACACACACACACACACACACACACACACACACACACACACACGCATGCAGCTACTCACTCACACACACTCACTCTCACACACACACACACACACACACACACACACTCACACTCACACACACACACACACACTCACTCACTCACACACACACACACACACACACAAACACACACACACTCACTCTACTGACTCACACACACACACTCCCCACTGATTCTGTCTCCTCTCAAACCACACACACACACACACACACACACACACACACTGACACTGACTCTCACACACACACATGCTCACTGACTGACTGACACACACACACACACACACACACTTCATCTCACACACTCACTGACTCTCTCTCTCACACACATACACATCACTGATTCTGTCTCTCTCTCTCTCACACACACACACCACACGCACACACACACCACACCCCACCACACGCACACACCCCTTGCACACACACACACATGCCACCACCACACACACATACAGGTGCATCTCAATAAGTTCATTTATTTCCAGTAATTCAACTCAAATTGTGAAACTTGTGTATTAAATAAATTCAGTGCACACAGACTGAAGTAGCTTGGGTCTTGGTTCTTTGATTGTGATGATTTTGGCCTACATTTAACAAAACCCACCTCAATTCACTCTCTCAACAAATTAGAATACTTCATAAGCATCTCAATAAAAAACATTTTTAGTGAATTGTTGGGCCTCTGGAAAGTATAGTGTTCATTTACTGTACATGCACTCAATACTTGTTAGGGGCTCCTTTTGCTTTTAATTACTGCCTCAGTCTCGGGCGCGTGGCATGGAGGTGTGATCAGTTTTGTGGCACTGCTGAGGTGGTGTGGAAGCCCAGGTTTCTTTGGATAGTTTTCAGCTTCAGCTCATCTGCATTTTTTAGTCTCTTTGTTTCTCATCTTTCCTCTTGAAAATACTCCATAGATTCTCTCTGGGGGGTTCAGGTCTGGGTGAGAGCTTGCTGGCTAGTCAAGCACACCAACACCATGGTCATTTTCTAACCAACTTCTTGGTGCTTTTTGGCAGTGTGTGGGCAGGTGCCAAATCCTGCTGGAAAAATGAAATCAGCATCTTCAAAAAGCTGGTCAGTAGAAGGAAGCATGAAGTGCTCCAAAATTTCTTGGTAAACGGGTGCAGTGACTTTGTTTCCAAAAACACAATGGACCAACACCAGCAGATGACATTGCACCTTCAAAATCATCACAGACTGTGGAAACTTAACACTGGACTTCAAGCAGCTTTGCTTGAGCTTCTCCACCCTTCCTCCAGACTCCTAGGACCTTGGTTTCCAAATAAAATACAAAACTTGCTCTCATCTGAAAAGAGGACTTTGGGACCACTGGGCAACAGTCCAGTTCTTCTTCTTCTCCTTAGCCTGCCCAGGTAAGACGCTCTCTGACGCTGTCTGTGAGTGTGGCTTAACAAGAGGAATACGACAAACTGTAGCCAAATTCCTCGACACGTCTGTGTGTGGGTGGCTCTTGATGCCTTGAGCCCAGCCTCAGTCCATTCCTTTGTGAAGTTCACTCAAATTCTTGAATCGATTTTGCTTGACAATCCCTCATAAGGCTGCGGTTCTCTCTCAGCTGGTTGTGCATCTTTTTCTTCCACACTTTTTCCTTCCACTCAACTTTCTGTTAACATGCTTGATACAGCACTCTGTGAACAGCCAGCTTCTTTGGCAAATGAATGTTTGTTCATAGTCTGTGTGCATTGAATTAATTTAATCATCAAGTTTCACAATTTGAGTTGAATTACTGAAATAAAATGAACTTTCCACAACATTCTTGCTCTTACTGAGACGACCTGTACTCACTCACTGACTCACACACACACACATACACATTTACTCACCAACACACACATATACTCACTCACTGACTCACACACACACACGCATGTACACATTTACTACTCACACACACACACACATCCCACCTCACACACACACACACACACACACACACACACACACACACACACACACACACACACACACACACACTCACCTCACACTCACACACTCACTCACACACACACACACACAATCACACACACACACACACACTCCCTCACACACACAAAATATACTCACTCACTCTCTCACACACGATATACTCACTCACTGACTCACACACACACACAAAAACACTCACTGACTCACACACACTCACTCACTGTCTCACACACACGATATATCACTCACACACACACACACACACACACACACACACACACACACACATCACTACACACACATACTCACTCACCTCATTGACTCACACACATACTCTATTTACTCACACACATATACTCACTCACACGCCATATTTACTCTCTCTCACACACACACACACACACACACACACTTACTTCGACTGACTCCCACACACGTACATTTACTCTCTCTCTCTCTCACACACGCACACATTTGCTCAAAAAAAAAACATTCTCTCTCTCTCACACACACACACACACACACACACACACACACACACACACACACTCATCACACACTCTCTCTCTCTCTCTCTCCTTCCACAACTTATTTCCTCAATGTCAGTCATAGATTAGTGAGTAATGGTTTTTGAAGCTGGTTGAACTTTAATTACAGTAGAAGAGAATGTCACAGTGCCACATCGCAGATCAATCACACACCCACACACCCACACACACACACAAACAAACACACACACACTGAGCTAACATTTCATTCTGAATCATATACAGCTAATATACTATTTCTATACACCTTTTACACGTCACTAAAAGGCTGCATGAAACACACAAAAAGAACATAAAAAGAGCAAATGTGCAGAGAAAGAAATGAGGTCTCGGACACAGCTTCTCTACCCATCAGTCTGAAGCTGACCACACTGACCAGGCCAGGAGTATGTCGTCATACTGCTGCTTTATTCTGCCAAGATATCGCTCTGTTATTCCTCAACACATCTCCTCATGTTCTCACCGTCTCTTCTCTTCTCAATCCATCTCAAACTGCGTTCTTAAAAACACGTTTGTCAAAGCACAATAAAGAAAGTATACAAGGTGAAGCTGCCACTCTGTTACGAAGCATGAGCTGAATGTCTGAATGACTCAGTTGTTGATAAACTCATGATTAAACTCCGTTTGCGGTGAGTTCACGCGCTCGAACGCGCTCAGGTGAGCGTTCACATACACCTGCGGGTTCACGTAGGCTCCGCCCACCACTTCCGCACACACACCTTTGACATTTGGGCTTTGAGCACTGAACTATAAAGCTCTTTCTATTATCTCAAAAATCTCTGCGGTGGATTTCCTAGAAATGTATAAAAGCTCAGCTCTCTGAACGCGCGTCGAGGTGTGAATTATTATTTTATTTTTTTTGGTGTTTTTGTGATGTAGAAATGAACAGGAAAAACCAGTTCAGATGAAAATTCCTCACATTTCTTGTTAACATGCCAACAAGAAGCCAAGACAAATCTCAACTCAAATGAAGAGAGATATACAGAGTTTGTTTTTTACTTTAGTAGTAAAAGAAAACTATTAATATTATTATTATTTAATAATTTATTTTATTATTGATATAACCCTGATACTTGTTAAATTGTATGTATATGAGTGTTCATTAATATGAATTTGTGCAGTAGTTCTAATTTGATTGGTCACGTGGTGTGTGCTGCTGATAGTTTGGATTTTCACTGGTTTATGTAGACTAGTTAATTATTAAGTTCATTTCCCTGACAATCGTTCAAACTGTTTTATAGCGCCACCTGCTGGTTAACACACTGGACATGGCAAATAAATCGCTAATTGAGGATAAAAATGTGTTCTCGGAACGTTTTGCTAACGTTCTCATTAAGTTTAAATGTAAAATTGAAAAGAATGTTCTCTGAAAGTAATTTTTTTTTTAAATGTTCAAATGTGTTTTTTTTTGTTACACTAACATTAAAGGAACATTCCATTTGGCAAACATCAAGGAACGTAACGAAACCAGCAGTAACATTTAAAAAACGTTCGAAGAACGTCCAGCTGGGGAATGTTATTAAAGACCAGATATTGTAGAATCAACATTCTATTAACGTTACTGGAAGAACATTTGAAGAGTTTATTTGCAAAAACAGACAACTCCGTTTTTAAAAATTTTCAAAAATCATGTTTTTTATTATGTTATCATGTCTTTATTGTGTTAGCTGTATTTTTTATAAATATTTTTTTTACAGTTTGATTGAAATGAATTGGAATGCACAATGAAAATACATGATTTTTTGAAAATAGTTAAAATAAGTTTTTTTTTTTTTTTTTTTAATGTTACGTTGTTGCAAATGAACTTCACATTTGTTCTGAGAACGATTCCTTCTGGGTTGTTTTATTTAGTTTTGTTTATATAGACATACATTTGTATAATGGACATTTTAACTGCTGTTCTGATCTTGATATTGTTGATTTGTTTTGAGTTACATTCACATTACATTTACAGTAATTCATCCAAAAGTGACATAAAAACTGAGAAATCTTGAGCTGTTAAAATGATTTTGAATATATCCTTATTTCTCAAACACATGAGTAGCAATATTTTTTTTTTTTTTTTGATTCATTAGCCGCAACAGATAAGAATCACAAACTGCAGTGAACTGTGACTTTATCAAGCAGCATAACAAGCTGTTTTGTCCACATTCAACTTACAAACAGCAGACACCATACACCATGCCCCTACAAGGGAAACACACTTTTAATCTGTCCGGGTTAAAAACATAATTTTATTATGTTGAAATGAAGAGCGCACACATGTATTTTTATACATTAGTGTGCGTTTGTTCAAAGCCACATGCAAACAACGACAATAAAGCAGAATGTCATGATCAACAAGCCCTGCTATAGTTTGCTTCCTTATAAACACAGCACAGATATAGTTTTCGGACACCAGCACTGAATGAGCTTCTCAGGCCAGAGGCTTCTTCTTCCCGGGATGGAGAGTGTCGTAGGTGTCCACGTCTCACGCCGATCCAGATCCTGAAGAAGCACAGACACATGTAATCACTGCAGCACTCACTCACTCACTCCACTCACCAGACAACATGAAGCTCACTGACAGCACAGTACCTGATAAATGTCTCCTTCTCGTTTCCTGAAAAACACAAGAGGACAGTGAATGGGAGAAGTGACTCTTGCTCAAGTTTGTCCTTCAGCGTTAGTCAACACCGATTCCGCTTTCTGATCCTCTTTATGCACTACTCAGACTCTTTATTACCTCCTTCATTCTGTCTCTCAAGTGAACTATGAGGACATTTTAACAGATGACAAGATGAAGATGAAAAGAGGAGCATGTCTCTCAAAAACAATAGTACGTCTTTATTTAGTTCATGTGAGCCCAGCTAACAAGGTTATGAATAAACATTCTCTAGTATTGTTCATTTAGAGTTATCTGGTCATTCATGTTCTCAGAATCTTATTTTAGACATCATTCATGGAATGTTTTTTTTTTTAGTCTAACTACCATCTGATATATTTTGTCACTTGTTTCAGGACAAAAAAAAACTTTTTATAAAGTAACAATTCCATAATGTTTGGAAATGTATCAAATGGAATGTTTCCCTTTAAGGTTCACATAACCAAGAAAAATGTTTTCAAAACCGAATGTTGTAAAAATATGACCTAATGGGAACGTTAGCAAATGTTCTTAGAACTATTTTTACAAATGAGGATGTCTTCAAAAGAAGTTTTCTTTTCTTTTTTTTTTTTAATGTTAGCTGTGTGTGTGCGTGCTACTTTTTCACCCAAATAGGAAGTAAATCTGACAAAACCTCCTTAAGACATCCGCATTTGAAAAAACGGTATAAAATAAAGTAAATGCAGCATTTTTGGTGACACTTGAAGAATGTACTGTATGCATGAAAACACATTATGACAAACAAAACCAAATATTATTGTGCATTTTATTTTTGTTAATAAGTATTAATAATAAAAGATATAAGCATTACAATGTACATCATAAATACTTTTTAATGCATTATATCTTTTTTTTATTAATACTTGTTAACAAAAATAAAATGCATAATAATATTTGGTTTGTTTGTCATGTAGTTTTCATGCATTATACTTTTCTAAATGTGTAACACTGAATATATTAAAGTCAGTCAACTTTATTTTCTATAGCGCTTTTATACAATGTGTCAAAAATTGTCAAAACAGCTTTACAGTGTCAAACAGTGTGTCAATAATGCAAGAGTACAATTATTCATAAGATCCTGCAGTGCATTATAAGGTGCATTGTGAGGCAAAATTAATATGTCTGTATTTAGATAACTTAGTAAATATGTGCAGGCATGTGTTTGTGTTTTTAATAGCTCTCTGTGGTCAGCTGAAGAACGAGAAACAGAAATGTGATTATAGAATCAGCAGAAACAAACCACAGGGAGGAGTGAACCCACCTCTGAGAAAGCTTTATCTCCAGACGAACGCATCTGAGAACAAACAACCAGTGAACATTACTTTCATGATCAGAGAAATTCAGCTCAACATCAAAAACACATTCTGTTCAGAACTCAAAATCTAAACCTACAGTGAAGGCCGAGTCTCAGAACTGAGGTATTTTTAATTAAATGCTGAAAACAAAGTTTCAGGATTTTAACAAACTCAAAATAATCAGGTGAAATGAAGATTTCAGTGTAGTCTAGAATGTAGTATTTGTTTAGGTGTTGTTCACCGTTCAAAACTGCACTGAGAAAGTATTTAAATCCCAATTTAATTATTACATTTAAACTGAATATGTTCATGAAAACAAGAAGTGAAAGCTTGAAGAAGATAGATAGATAGATAGATAGATAAACAAAAAAAAAAAAAAAAAAAACAGAAACAGATAGACAGACATAGTTGACCCCAGATGGACAGATAGATAGATAGATAGATAGACAGAACAGACAGACAGACAGACAGATAGAATGAATAGATAGATAGATAGATAGATAGACCGACAGACAGAAGATAGATAGATAGATAGATAGATAGATAGATAGATAGATAGACAGACAGACAGAAGATAGATAGATAGACAGATATAGATAGATAGACAGACAGACAGACAGACAGACAGATAGATAGATAGATAGATAGATAGATAGATAGATAGATAGATAGATTAACTGATATAGAGACATAAGGATAGATAGATAGATAGATAGATAGATAGATAGACAGACAGACAGATAGATAGATAGATGGATAGACAGACAGACAGACAGACAGATAGATAGATAGATATGCATAATGATAGAATGATAGAAGACACACACATGAAGTAGATAGATATAGATAGATAGATAGATAGATAGATAGATAGATAGATAGATAGATAGACAGACAGACAGACACAAAAGAAAAAAAAAAGATAGATAGATGATAGACAGACAGACAGACAGACATATAGATAGATAGATAGGATAGATAGACAGACAGATATACAGACATATAGATAGATAGATAGATAGATAGATAGATAGATAGATAGATAGAAAAAAAAGTTTATATTTTATGGAAAGGAAGATATAGAGGAGGAAGACTGATTGTGATAATTTTTTATTCTTTTTATTTTCTACATTTATTTAAATTATAGGCTTTTATTTCATTTATTTTATTTTATTTTTTATCATAAGTAAAAAATAAATTCACCTCGCCTTTAATGGGAAAAACAGTCATTTGGTAGAGATTCATAATTTAAAAAAAAATGTCCATACAAATGTTTAATATTTCTTGAAGGTATTTGTGCTCCAAGGAACAACAAAATGCAAGAAAAAAGTAAGTTTTTTTTTTTTTTACATTTTTTTTACAAGTTACATTTTTATGGGTGCATCCAATTAAAGGGTTAATTCAGGACATGGCAAGTGGGAATTTTCTTGCCAAAAATATGTTGTTTTAATTTTTTTTTTTAATCTTATTAATGCACAAGTCAATAGATTAATGATTAGATTTATATTTATCTTACTAGTAAACAAATATTTTTTTAGTCACCATAAAGGACATTTATTCTATAAATGGGTGGAAATTGACACTAAATGTCTTGATGAAGAGTCACCTTTAATCTGCAGTAAAGGATGGTCAGCACAATGTCAGTAAACAATCAGAATCCCATCCAGAATGTAAACACACTTCCTCCATCCTGCTGCGCAGCTGACAAAACAACAAGATATTTCACACAACAGCTTCAAACAGATGCAATCCACATGAAAAAAGCATTATTGTAATACAAGGAAACAAATAATTAATCATTGTATATATAACAATTCAATTTACATGCTTAATGTTAAATGTTTAAAGCAATATATTATAATGTTTAAATATTTATTTTAAATGTTTAAATGTTTAAAGCATACCATTTTTATAAAATCGCAAAACACCAAAAAAGGAATCCAGTTGTAAATCAATCACATGAAAATCAATTCACTCTCATTAATTAGTAATATAGCTTAAATTAAATGTAATTTGATTCTATTACTATGTACCTAAATTACTGTGTATTTGTTTAATGCGAACAGGAAGAGGTGGTGTAACATGACCCTTCCTAAACCAACAACTTTTATACTTTTTTCACGTACAGATGTGTCGGCCAGGATTTCTCGGTGGTTCTGTGTTGATAAAGTTTGATTTGATTTGATCTTTACCGACTTCGGGTCCGGGCGTTGGAGCAGGAGAATCAGACAGACGCCCAGCTTAATGCATCTTTCCCTCTGAAATGACAGACACAGGAGAGCTCTAGCTGAAATGCACAAAGAGGAAGAGTGAACTAAGGCAGTGATTTATTCACTTAACAGGAAGCTGTGGGGTTGAGACAAAGTGTCCGTGTACCACACACACGCCATTACTACACCGACATACATGCAATTTCACACCAGCGTCCTTACTCTTTTTACTTCTCATGAACACTGAAACCAGAGCACGAGTCCTTCCTGCTTCTCAGAGAAGTGAGGAGCATTTCAGACAAATGACTGGAAAAAGAGCTTTTTTGCTTATTTCATCACAGATAACATCTAATGTTTCCAATCTACAGTGATTTTCATCCCTCAGTATTTTTGTCTCTGTTTTTCCAGTACAATATCTGAACATTCTTATATCAGCTATAAAGAACTACAGAAGCAAAATTCTAAATTACATTTAAAATTGGTCAAAATGAAGTGAGTTTATGCTTAAAAATTTTTGAAGAATATCTGCCAGTGTGCTCAGAAAAATATGTAATTCAAAAACTAGATAATTATTATTAATATTTTTTCCAGAAAAAAAAAAGACTTCTTATTTTCTGTCAAAAAGGAAAACATGAAACAAACAGGCCACAAAAATATATGTTGCTAGGGTGTTCTGGGTGGTTGTTAAGGAAGTGGCTGGTTGTCAGTGTGTTGCTATGAGGTTGCTAGCTTGTGGGTGGTTGTCAGGGAGTTGCTATGGGGTTGCTAGAGTATTCAGGGAGTTGCTATGAGGCTGCTAGGATGCTCTGGGTGGTTGCTATGAGGTTGCTAGGATGCTCTGGGGTGGCTGCTATGAGGTTGCTAGAGTGTTCTGTGGTTGCTATGAAATTCAAGTAGGATGTGTGTGGTTGTCACGTGTGTTGCTGTTATGGTGGTTGTCAGGATTGCTATGTGGCTGCTAGGATGTTCTGGGTGGTTGCTATGAGGTTGCTAGGATGCTCTGGGTGGTTGCTGCGAGGTTGCTAGGATGCTCTGGGTGGTTGCTATAAAATCATAGGATGTGTGTGGCTGTCACGGGTGTTGCTGTTATGTAGGTGGTTGTCAGGGGGTTGCTATGAGGCTACTAGGAGGTTTCTGCGGTTGCTATGAGGTTGCTAGGATGCTCTGGGTGGTTGCTATGTCATTGCTAGAGTGTTCTGGGTGGTTGCTATGAAATTGCTAGGATGTGTGTGGTTGTCACGGTGTTGCTGTTATGTAGGTGGTTGTCAGGGAGTTGCTATGGGGCTGCTAGGATGTTCTGGGTGGTTGCTATGAGGTTGTTAGGATGTGGGTGGTTGTCAAGGTGTTGCTGTAAAGTTGCTATACTGTTCTGGGTGGTTATTATGAGGATGTTAGATCGAGGGCGTAATCAGGAGGCTGCTTTTGAGATTGGCATAGAATGTAGGTGGTTGTCAGGGAGTTGCTATAAAATTCCGTTAGATTCCTAGATGGTTGCTATGTTTGTTAGTGAGGTAGGCTGGTGTGAGGCTGTTGTGGATGTGGGGGTTGTCAGGGCAGTTAATATGTGTTTGTTGGAGTGTTCTATGGTTGTTATGAGGTTGATATGATGTGGTTGGTTGTCAGTGAGGTACTGTGGGGCTGTTATAGAGTTCCAGGTGGTTGCTATGAGATTGCTAGAATATGGGTGGTTGTCAGGGAGTTGCTATGATGATGCTATGTTCTAGGGTGGTTGCTATGGAGGTGGCCATGATGTGGGTGGTTGTCAGTGAGGTACCGTGGGGTGGTTAGGAGAGTTCTAGGTGGTTGCTATGAGATTGCTAGAATGCCGTGTTTGTCAGGGAGTTGCTATGCGATGTTGCTAGTATTCTGGGTGTAGTTGCTATGAGGTTGCTATGATGTGGGTGGTTGTCATCAGTGAGTTACCGGGGGTTAAGTAGAGAGTTCTGGGGATTGCTATGAGGTTGGCAGTGTAGGTGGTAATCAGGGTGTTGCTTTGAGGTTGCTATGATGTGGGTGGGCTGTCAGTGAGGTACTGTGGGGTGGTTAGAGAGTTCTAGGTGGTTGCTATGAGATTGCTAGAATATGAAAGTGGTTGTCAGGAGTTGCTATGATGTTGCTAGTATTCTGTGGTTGCTATGAGGTTAAGCAGATGTGGTGGTTGTCAGTGAGGCATCACTGTGGGTTGTTAGAGAGTTCTAGGTGGTTGCTATGAGATGGCTAGAAATGTGGCTGGTTGTCAGGGAGTTGCTATGATGTCGCTTAGAGTGTTTTAGGTGGTTGCTATGAGGTTGCTATGATGTGGGTGGTTGTCACCGAGGCACTGTGGGGTTGTTAGAGAGTTCTAGGTGGCTGTTAGTGAGGTTGCTAGGGCGTGTGGGTGGCTGTCAGGGTGTTTGAGGTTGTTAGATATGGGTAGCTGCCGCAATGAGGTACTGTGGGGTTGTTAGGAGAGTTCTAGGTGGTTGCTATGAGTCTGCCAGGAATGTGGCTGGTTGTCAGGGGAGTTGCTATGATGCATGCTTAGAGTGTTTTAGGTGGTTGCCAAGGATGGGTGGTTGTCAGTGAGGTAACAAGGTGCTAGGAGAGTTCTAGGTGGTTGCTGCGAGATTGCTATGATGTGGGTGCCTGTCAGTGAGGTATTGTGGGGCTGCTAAAGAGTTCTAGGTGGTTGCTATGAGATTGCTAGAATGTGGCTGTTGTCAAGGAGTTGCTAAGTGATGTCGCTAGAGTGTTTTAGGTGGTTGCTGGTGAGGTTGCTATGATGTGGGTGGCTGTCAATGAGGAACTGTGGGTTGTTAGAGAAAGCTCCCAGGTGGTTGCTATGAGGTTGCTAGGTGAGTGGTTGTCAGGGTGTTGCTTTGAGGTTGCTAGGATAGCGGGGTGGCTGTCAATGAGGTACTGTCGTGTTGTTAGGTTCTAGGTGGTTGCTATGAGGTTGCTATAATATGCATTGCTGTCTGGAGAGTTGCTGTGATGTTGCTAGTTCTGGGTGGTTGCCATGAGGTTGCTAGGGTGTGGGTGGTTGTCAGGGTGTTGATACGGGGTTGGAAGAATGTTTAAGTTCATCCTCAAGTTCCCTGAGATGTCTCTTGCTACCACTTCATCAGCTGTCTGGTGAAAATCACACACATCTGAGCACTTAGTAAATTAACACCCAGTAATTACCCACAATTTAAGTATTATTTACAGTATCTCACTGGATACTGATGAATAAACTCACATAAACACAATCTATAGGATCATTCATATTACTGTAGTGAATGCAGCAGCTAATGAGAAGTAGGTCTTGTGTGTGTATTCAGGATTAAGGCAAGTTCATTACTTCCCCTCCCTGCTGGTGTCTCTGCTAAATGAAAATAAAACATACAGCACTAACTATTGAACCAAAGTCAAGCGAAGAAGATCAAACCATACTGTTAATGTTCATTCATATTGACTATAACTATATGAATTATTTATCAATCTTCACTGTTCAAGTAAGATCTTAAAACTCAAGTCAACAGATAAAGTTCTATATTTTTTAAATAAATGTGAAATTAAATAAAAAAAAGTGACAAATAAAACAAAATAAAAAGGACAAATAAAATAAAAATAACATTTCTAAAAATTTTATACTAAGATCTCATTCAGTAATGCTAATTCAAGATTTTTACAAAAAACCAATACTGAAATTACTTTTAAAAATTTATATTATACTATTTTTACATTTTAAATGCACATATTAAATCCATATATCACATTTATGTTTATATAACATAATTTGTAAAATACATTTATATAATAAAGGAGGTGAAATCAGGTAAATTGGGACACTTTTTTATCATTAAAATGACTGTCAACCTAAATTCAACATAAATACTGAATTATTAATATTTTAAAATATGCTTAAAAAATTTTTACAATTATATTATTATATATTAAATTATTTAATAAAATATTAAATTGTAAAATTAACATCTTTGGTTTTTGAGAAATATAATAATATAATGTAATATAACATATAATAGAGAAACATTTTAAAAATAACATTTTTCACAAGACAGCCCCTTTACCTGAATGCCATGCATTTTTCTTCACACTCTTTCTGAATGCATTTGAAGTTGATGAGCATAAAGTTTATTTTCGATAATCCCATAACTTCACAGTTTAAGCAGACAAAGCTGGCCAGAAACTCTGGAAAAGAAGTCTTGTTTATTCAGGTTTCTCAAGGCATCAGATTTCACAGAAGAAAATCATTGACATCATTTGTTCATCGTGACAAAACGAAAGTTAATTTGCGGGTTGCTTGACTGCCTCTCGAGGGAAACATGATAAGCGATTCATCGAGGACAGTCTGTGTTCATCAGTAGGTTTATCATGTGTCTGCGCTCCTCAACGAATCCAGCAAGACAGTTTTACATTCCTAAATCAAAGATCCCCATCCAGATGAAAGGTTTAAAATTAAACTCAGTAGCTATCGTGACGCTCTCACTGCATTTATACTTGTTCACACACACACACACACACACACACACACACACACACACACACACACACACTTATTGCACACACACACACACACATGGTAAATATCAGCTTTTAGTTTTGTGCCATCCCATGTCATGATCAGAAAAAAACATCTGGAATTATAAAAAAAAAAAAAAAATATGAACAACTTTCAAGACCAGTTCAGACCAGCCCAGCTCAAAACCAGTGTGACAAACCGCAACAAGAAGTCCAGCCAGTTCTGAATAAGTTAGTCGTGAACTGGAAGTGTGGTTTCTGTGTTAGGAAAATGCATGAATGAGCATGGAGATTTCACCAGACTCCAGATTTGTTCAAACAGGTCGTTGATGGCAGCTTCACCTGGCGGAGCTTAACAGAAGCCCATGCTTCGAGCTGAAATAAGCACGTAACTAATAGAGAGCAGCAGCACGGCCACTGCCCACCCCAGTGCTAACATCTACCAGACACAAACACAGAGAGGGAAATAATCCTACCAGAGTCACATTTCACAAGACAGAAGAGAGAAGCAGGAAAAAAAAATAGAAAATATATTTTTCAAAAAAAGAAAGTAATTATATCATGTAGGTTCATTCAAAAATGTTCATACATTTAATTTGACAATTAAAACCAGCTGGAAGCCAAGCTGTGTCAATCCTGTAATCCAAAACATTTACTTACTATATTTACTCTATTAGAAAATATTATGGATTAAAAAAAAAAAAAAAAAAAAAGTAAATTAGCATAATCTGTAACAAATGTGCCAAAAAAAAAAAAAATACGGTATACATAATTGGCTGAATATTATTTTTGAATATTAAAACATTATTTTGTCTTTTTTAATTACGGTGTGAAATTTTGTTAATATACTAGATAAATTTTTGGTATAATTTTAAGTTTTAGTCATTTTTTGTTTGTATTTGTCAGTTTTATTATTTATTTTATAAACATTATTTCAGTTTTTAGTTATTTTTAGTACATCAGATTAATCCTAAACCAGGTGCAAAAATGTTGCTGACTGGTTAAAGTTTGTTACTAGTAGTTTCAGCATTTTATTTCTAAGAAGTACAAATGTTTTTTGTTTGGTTTCAGTTAACTCCTCGGCGCCGGCTGCATACCTCAAGTTCTCTGCTGGGCCACCAGAAAGATGTTCGGATGCTCTTCCAGGCTGACTCGGTCCATGTGGAATAATTTGAGAGCCAGTACTCCAGAAGCTCGAGGCAGGAGAGGCGGCTTTGGAGGAACTTACGGGACTTTCGGACTAGAAACGCTGACTCTCTGGTGCTTGCGTTGACCGAATGCCGGACCGACGCACCCAGAAATACGAGAACAACTGAGAGAGAGAGCAGACACAGAGAGCAAGACAATCTCATAAACAGAAACACAGACACAGAGCATCAGAGCAGGGCATTCTGGGAAACATAGGCGAAATAACTGTATTTAAAAAAATTACTTTATCATTTTTCACTTATCCACCACTGTATAATACATATATCTAACTTTACCCATATACATAAACCAAAAATAATTCATATAAAAATAAACAAAAAATAAATAAAAATAACTGTATGCATTTACCTGTATGCATAAAAAACAAACAAAAGAAAGAATATAAAAAAATAGAATTAAACAAAAATAAATACAAAAATAAAAAAAACAAATAATGACATTAAAAAATAACATTTTTCATTTGTTCTCCACACATTTTTTATATACAATATTACCTATATATATATATACACACTCATAAAATCATAAATAATTAATATAAAAATAATAAAAATAAAATAAAAAAAAATATTTTACAAATTCATTTATAATTTTTTCATGTCTACCTCTTTATATGTATATCCAATATGTATATGTATGTGTATACATGGTATATGCACATAAAACAATGAAATAATTTATATAAAAATAAATATTAAATATATAAAGATAATTTATGAATTTATACATAACAGAAACAAAAGAAATTTATTAATACATAAACAAATAATAATAAAATTAAATAATTAAATAATTAAAATGGTAAATAAATGTATATATATACTCTAATCAGTCCACCACCTAGGATGAAAATATATATTCCTATATGTATTCTGGGATTGTTTAATCTATGTAGGATACTGCCTTAATAACATCATGGAGCGCTATTCTTGAAAAGCCAAATTACTATCCAGAGTCTTAAGAACTTTTAAGAAGTTTGGGTAATGCCAGCATAACCGAAAGTGGTTATCAGTCTTCATTTTCAGATTCCAAATTAGATCAATCTACATTTCTCATGTAAAAAGTTAAGGACCAGTCTTGCAGTTTAGGGTGTGGCTTTTAGCGCCTAAGTCTAAGCAGTTTGTAGCACTTTATCTCATAATCCCTCAATGTTTGTCATTTTACCAACAGCTAATCTGATCTGTGGTTCATACGGGCACTGAATGTAAAACTATCCTGTAGTTCAGCTCTGAACTGCTCTGTGTGTTTATTCATTTAAACGGTAAGAATTTAAATTAAACAGTATGGTGCTGTAAAGCTGATTTAAAACAATGTTGTAAAAAGCAATAAACTTGGTTTGAAATAAAAGGTGTTCTTCTCTTTTGATGGCACTGATTGAACATTTTCAGGCATGTACACTACCGGTCAAAAGTTTGGGATCAGAACGATTTTTTATGTTTTTACAGGAGTCTCTTCTGCTCATCAGGGCTGCATTTATTTGATCAAAAATACAGGAAAAAAATAATATTGTGAAATACTATTATAATTTAAAATAACGTTTTTTTATTTAATATACATTAAGCTGTAATTTATTTCTGTGATGTGCAGCTGTATTTTTAGCATCATTGCTCAGTCTTCAGTGTCTGTTTCAGAAATCATTCTAATATGATGATTTATTATCAATACTGAAAACTTAATATTTTTTTTGGAAGCTTATTTAAATAGAATATTTTAGTTTAGGGTCAGTACTTTTTTTTTTTTTAAAATAAATAAACTTTTATTCAAAGAATATTTAAATTGTTAAGTATTACAAAGATTTATATTGTTAGAAAATATATATTTTGAAACTGTAGTGTATATTGTTAAAAAGATTTCTATTTTAAATAAATGCTGTTCTTTTAACTTTTTTCATCAAAGAATCCTGAAAAAAGTATGTGCAGTTTCAAAAAAAATATCTGTCCAATGGTCAACTGTTGATGAATTCTAATAATAAATCATCATATTAGAATGATTTTGAAATCATGTGACACTTTATACTGGTTAATGATGCTGAAAAACGCTCATACAGAAATAATTATATTTAAGGATATTAAAATAGAAACCATTATTTTATATTAGAATACATTTATAGATTATTTTCTTTCTGTATTTTTGATCAAATAAATGCAGCTTTGATGGAAGTGTCCTGTAGTTTTGGTGAGAGGAAGCTTTGCTCCGTCTTTGTTCAGTCTGAGCTGGCTGGGGTTCTGGCACTGGCTCTCCGTGAGGTTGGTGGCGGTTCCGTCAGATTGGCCAGGATATTGCTGAGCAAAGCTGGCGTGGCGCT
>NW_024879215.1:214459-220685 GCF_018340385.1 Cyprinus carpio | reverse complement strand
TTTGGTGCCTCGATAGTTAACATTTTATGATTGGTTATTGTGGACTTTCTCATGAAAAACACATATTCAGTGTGGGGATGTCTTATCACTGATGTTTAACGTACAGTGCCTTCGTAACATTTAATGTCCATCAAGCTCATTGATTAACAACAAACTGATAGATCAATTGATTAGAATAGAGAACTGGATTTGATCATGACGGCATGAAAAGGAAAGCCGCAGCTCCGTCATCATAGTAATCCATAGGTGTGCGGAAACGTTTTTCCTATGAACCATTAATAGGACAATGTATGATTTGAAAGAGACATCATCACAGCAACAAGGTCAGCGTGTTTAAATCTGAAGTATCTCTGTACATTTTCAAAGCAAAACCAGGGAATTGTCCCCTACTTATTTAAAAGCTAGGTTCATTCACGAGTAGCAAATGCACTCTCTATGGAGCATCCATTGATAAACATTTCAGGACGGACACGACCTTCAACATATAACAAAATGGACAAAATAGATAGTGCTCATTTCTGAAATATGTAAGAAGAGAAAGAATTTATTGCTATGTTTATAAACACATCATATTCTATATTCTACCAATTGAACAGTTATTCATGGTTTATTTAATTTTGTTATAATGTTTTATTTGGACAGTAGGTGCTACCGCCAAATAGTGTCTCAACAATGACTTTCATTAACCGCACCATTTTGACAAGCAGGTCATGGTTTTTAAATGTAGGGTCTAACATTAGTTAATAGCTACAAACATTTTAATGGGAACAGGAGCTAATGTAGTAAACCATATTTGCATGTCTGGAGAGTCTGATGAAAAAAAATAGATGTTGACTCAATCAGGCCATTAAAAATATACACATCATATTTATTCAGAGAAATAACTAATACCACACAGTACGAGACATGGAAGCTTTATTTCAAGATGGTTAGAATTAAGATTTTTTCATTTCAGTATAAGAACAATATTAAACAGAAGCTATTGTATTATTCATTGTATATTCAAATCAATTTCGGATACTAATAGGTTCATATTTAATAATTTCCCTGAAATATTACGTACATAAAGAAAATAGGTATATTTTTGTGGTGTATTCAGTTACCTGTGTCATCAGGGCAGCACCTAAAAACACACCTAGGGCATACGGTTAATACATACCTATCCTGCCCCAAAAAAGACCATAAACAGGCAGATAACGTGAAGTAAAATGAATGTCATGACCCAACATAAAAACATAATCTCGTGGGAACGATTTGCTTCAATATCGGTGAGTACATTAGGAGGTAGCGGTCTTTGCACGTGACTCACATGGTGCTCTCTGCGGTAGGGAATAAGTAAGGATGGCGGAATCAGGACCACATTACGTTGGCTTCACTGCCTTTTGGCAGTTGTAGAAAGCGATGAGCGATCCAGTCATCTCCGTCACTATATAGATCAGTGCTGTAGCTGTACACAGCAGATATCACAGACCACAGACATGTGATGTGTGTAAGGAGCGGATCAGTGATACACCCCACACACACACACACAGAAAACATCCACAGATGGTTTGAAATTGCCGTTCATCTCATAATGAGCAGATTACTGTTGCATCAACACAGACATCCGTTAAAGATAAACTCTCCAAGAATTGTCAGAACCCAGATCTGATCCTGTAGTGTATCAGATCCAAGTGTTTGGTGAATTCTGCTACATCATTAATAGGAAGAGCCGGCATCAAAAGAATCACAAATAAATAGCAAACTATGAATGCTTAGCTTTCACAAGCTAGTTATCTCTTTGCTAACTTTCCTCACCGTCCTGCTTAAAAGCCAGAAAGATCTTCAGATTTTTTGAGAATATGATCTAGTGAGCTTTTGCCCCTGAGTCTCTTTTAAATAATTGACTTTTATCTTAAAAAAACAACAACAATGTTTTGTTACAAAACAATGTTTGATAATCTTTAAATGTTTTGTGATGCAATGCACACTGAATTGATTCCAGCTTCATCTTCTCTTCTGCCAGGTTTTTGGGGTCCTGCTGCAGATGAAGGCTGTCAGTATGTGACTGGAATTGTGGGTAAAAACCCGTTACTCCTGAGAGATCTGTATCTGAGGGGACGTGACCTAGGAGACACCGGAGTGAATCAGATCGCTGCTCTACTGCAGGATAAACACTGTACACTACAACACACTGATCGTGAGTATCTTCGGTTGTTACAAGGACACCTTTTAAAATTCTTGCTGCTGGGTGTTTTTTTATGTGTCTTCTTCATCATCAGCAGTATTTGTCAAACTGTCAGCTAAACCATACTGGTAAAATATTCAGATTAAAACTGAAGTGTTTTCTCTTTATGCAGTCTGAAGAACAACTGGTATCACAGAAGGAGGGTGTCATGTTCTGGCTGCAGCTCTCAATTTCAAACCCTTCAAATCTGACAGAGCTAGGATCTGTAGTGAGAATAAACCTAGGAAACCCAGGGAATAGAAGATCATCTTGACTCTGTTTGAAAAATGTACAGTGCCGACTGGAAAAGCTGAAGTAAGTATTTTAAAAGTGTATCCCATTAATTACCCAGACTCTAGTGACCCACCACAGTTTCATAATTTTGAAAATATTTTACACTTCTCATCAGACTACACAATTAATCAAAAATAAACTCGAAATTGTGATATGGGGTATTGCAGTTATCAAATCACAAAGGCTGCATTTTAAGTTAGAAGAGTAGAAGTTCTGAATGGCTGTTAAATAAAAATAAATAAATAAATGGCTGGTGAGCGAGTTATTTTGAGTTTATAATGTGAATTTGAAAGGTTCACCTAGTTTTGCGTTCCTGTAATTTCCACAACATTTTTTGGGCAGATGATGTGAAATAGATTTCACCCAGATTTGTACAACAAAGTGTTTATAAAACAGGGTTCGGTACAAGGTGCTTGAAGTACTTGGATTTGCGACTTTTTGAAATGTAAGTCCTGGAAAACCCTTTGAAAACAGACATATTTTTGAGAAGACGTACTTGAAAAATACTTGAATTTTATAAAAGGTCAGTATATATGAAATTAGTGATATTTTTTTTCCTCGATAAACAATCTTTTTAAGCAAAATTAACGCATGCCATGCATCTGATATAAATACAGAGCCAATTTCGCCTGACTTTTAGCAGCGCACGAGATCTCACGATATATTACTCCTAGAGGCGAAAAGCGGGGAGGGTACAAAAGGTTGGGTCTTGCAGGCCTAATCTCGATATATATATAAAGTTGTGTTTGTGGTACAACCTTTTGATATTTCTTGCATTATATTGTTCGATCTTTTTATTGCATGTGCTGTTCGCTTGGGTTTTCATTTGGAACGCATATAGAAGTCTGAGGCTGGGCTTTGTGTTGCACTGTTATCATTTACAAGCGTGGGGAGCACCATCTCGATCTCAGCCCGCCCAAACCTCCAACTCTTCCTACTGCATAGCTCTGCGTGAGTTTGGGTGGTTAGCGTTCTCTGGGAAAAACAGTGCATGGTTATCGTCGCTAGATTGTAACATAAATAATTATATAACATACTGCAAAACTTAGAGCACATCAACATATTTCTAAATTTGCATTTGTTGTACATCGCTATTTCAAAATAAAAGTTCTAACCCTTGCTCTGAGTTGCATGTGGCCAAAAATTAAAATTACATGGATTTAAATGTCCTTGAATTACTCCGCAAAGTGAAACATGGCCATGCATTTGGCTGCCCTCTGCAGGTATTTGTTATAATACATAATATAATTAAATTGGTTATGTTCATATTTTGTGTAATCATATAAAACTATTTAAACATATTTTAAGCATAGTAAACCAATAAAACAATTTAATTACATACTTTATATACAACAATTGACCAATTATTATTGCCTCATCGATAGTTTCTATATAAATAGTCCCCCCTTAAGCCTGTTTTTAGGATCACTTAGGTCTATTTGTATTACTACTAAAATAATCAGATTTCTCAATTGTCAAAATAATATAGATTACTTTGATTAACACAATAATCATTAGTTTACAGCCCTTGATTAGTTTAAAATATTTCAAAAATACCACTGCGTTGTTTAGATTGTGTGATTTAAAAAGACAAATATTTGTCATTTAAAAAAAAAAAAACCTTTAAAAATTAGTATTACAATATTTTCTCAGTCCTCTAGTGGCCTACACCAATGTATCTCTGTAAAGACCTACATCTCGTGAGGCTAAGTGCATAGTGTTTGATAAGTGGTGCATATAGCTCATAATCTCCCAAGTGTATGATACAGCTTTCGTTCTTTAGGTCAATTACACAATTTCATGAAAAAAAAAATAGTTTGAATAAGGACATATAATTTCTTCAAATGTTTTAGTTGCCACAGTCCTTGCATGCTTTTGTGCTGCACTTTATTTGTACCATTTTTGTTTTATTAGAATTGAAAGATCAAACCAGTATTGTTGAAAAGTAGATCTGATGATTTTTAAGTCCTTGAAACCCAAAAAAGTAGTGCTGGAAAAGTCCATTGAAAGTCCTGGAATTCCATTTGTGCAGTTTCTGTACGAACCACTGTTATAAACCTGTGTGGGCACTAAACACCAGAAACGTTAAAGGTCACTTGTTCCATGTTTTTCCACCAAAATAACAGCCGAAGAAGGGCTCAACATTTGAAAGAAAAGAATTAACACTTAACAATTACAATAGCATATGTATTATTCTCGTCTTTTAAACTGAAAATCCTTTCTCCAACAGAGAAGCTACAACGTAGTAGCTAAGCTGCTATTATGTGTAATTATAGGGATATAGATGAATTAGATTGTGTTCTCATCTTCTAGCAGGGTAAACTGCATCAGTATTACAGATGGAAGGTGGTGCTGCTGATGGGCGTCAGCGTTAATTCAAACCATCAGAGAGCTTGGATCTGAGCAGGATCAAATAGGAGATCTGGAGGACGCAATCTCCAGTCTGCTGAGAAAGTCAAGACACTACAGATACTCAGGGCTAATTTTGGTAATCTAAACATGAAACCATGTAAAGCTCCCTGGTCTGTAAACTGTGCTGTGTCCACTGAATGGGTCCAGTGATGTGAATTGGTGTGGTTGGGGTAGATACACTTAAAAATTTTACAGATTGATTTTTTTTAAGTGAGTGGTAACATGTTTAATATCCTAATGGTGTAATAAACTTTTTATGTATGGATTTATCTTGCTGTAGACTTTCAGACTGCAGTATCATAAGAAGGTTATAATACAGTTGCAATCAAAATTATTCAAATTCCCCTTTTTCTGCGGAGACATTTCATTTTTATGCAACCAGTTCAACAAAACCAGGCATCAGTACAAGTATTAGAGAAAGTTTGTTAATACACTTTTGAGTTATTCTGAGAATATAACATTGATGAATTATGATGAAATTCAAAATTGGCTCTAAATATTTGTTCAATATTATTCAGCCCTCAAAAAGTCAAATTTTGTGCAGAATCTTTTATTCTTTAAAATCACCAATAAACCCTGTCTGTAAGTGTTTAGAAGCTTCTGTCACCTCTCTACTGCAATCTTGGCTCATTCCTCACCTGAAACAGCTTTCAGATCACTGATAATCTTTGGCTTTCACATTGCCACTGTGTTCTTCAAATTCAACAAAATATGTTCAATGAGAATTAAATCTGAAGATTTAATAGGCCACTCAAGACCATTCTGTAACTGATTCCTGAACCAAGCAGAAGTAGATTTGGATCAGTACTTTGTGATAACTGTCATGCAGGAAAGTCAATTGATAATCAGCTTAAGTCTTTGCACCAAAGGCATCACAATTCTTGTCAAAATGTCATGATACTTCAAAGAATCCATGATGTCCTTCATACAGTCATGATTTCCACTTCCTGCTGCAGTAAAGCAACCCCATAACAGCACTGATCCACCTCCAAGTTTGACGATGGAGATGGTGTTCTTCTGCTTATGAGCTTTTTCTCTTTTACAGCATACAAACCGCTGATCCATGGGTCCAAAAGGTTCCAGTTTAGTCACATCACTCCATAAAACATTCCTCCAGAGCTCCACAGGTCTTTTTTAGCAAGTTCAAGTCTGCCTTTTGTTCTTCTTGATCAAGAGTGGTATTCAGCAAGATGTCTCAATATGAAGGCCATACTTGTCTAGTGTTCTTCTTACACACTGCATTGAAATGGTTTTTCCTTCTTTCATTGGGTCATCTTGCAAGTCTTTAGAGGTACATTGTAGGTTTTTCTCAGT
>NW_024879215.1:213269-213959 GCF_018340385.1 Cyprinus carpio | reverse complement strand
TTCAAGTCTTTGCAACCAAAGGCTCACAATTCTTGACAAATGGCCTTATACTTCAAAGAAACCCTGTGTCCTTCATACAATCCGATGATTCACTTCCCTGCTGCAGTAAAGCAACCCCATAACAGCACTGGATCCACCTCCAAGTTTGACGATGGAGATGGTGTCTTCTGCTTATGACTTTGTCTCTTTTGCAGCAGACCTATAATGCTTGACCATGGGTGGTCCAAAAAGTTCCCAGTGTGGTCACATCACTCCATAAAATCGTTTCTTCCATGAGCTCCACAGGCTACACAAATTACTTTTAGCAAGTTAAGTCGCCTTTTGTTCTTCTTGAGCAAGAGTGGTATTCAGAAGATTTCTCAAACATGAAGACCTACTTGTCTAGTTGATTCTTCTTACACACTGCAGTTTGTTGAAAAAAAAAATGGTTTTCCTCCTTTCATCGCTCATCTTGTCAAGTCTTTAGATGTACATTGGTAGGGTTTTCCTCAGTTTGCTCTGATTAAACATTTTATGATTATTTGTCCTTTTTCTTTCAATACCCTCAAGGTTTTTCTGGGTACAACACACTTTAAGCGAGAGGAATAAAGGCTGGAGAGCTGTCTCTAGGAACTTTTAATGTCTTGGAAATCTTCATATAGCTTAGACTTTCTTAAGTACTATCAATTATTATTCTCTATAGATTCTCTG
>NW_024879215.1:213184-213264 GCF_018340385.1 Cyprinus carpio | reverse complement strand
TAAACCCCGACAGGGTGATCAGCGAAGCAGGGGTCTTGTATCAGCCTGAAGGGGTTTATTCTGCTGGATGTCCATTATCC
>NW_024879215.1:212830-213024 GCF_018340385.1 Cyprinus carpio | reverse complement strand
AAACATGTGATGTGTGTCAGGAGAGGATTGGTGATAACTGTACACACACACACACACACACACCTGCAGTTCCTCTCATAATGAGCAGAATTACTGTTGCATCAACACAGACAATAAAAGAATTAAGACGAAAATGTTTTAAAACCTTACCAGTTTGTTAGTTCTCTTATAATCTATTACAGTGTACAAAACAG
>NW_024879215.1:211593-211763 GCF_018340385.1 Cyprinus carpio | reverse complement strand
AGCTGTCACAAGCTAGTTATCTCTTTGCTAGCTTTCCTCATCTCCTGCTTAAAAGCCAGAAAGGTCTTGNCGACTGCTGTTACCCGGATGAGCCTGTGTTATTAGCTTTTACAGGTTGTTATCCAGGGATAACTTACCTCAGAATGTTGTGACTGACCAATCAGAATCGA
>NW_024879215.1:211342-211531 GCF_018340385.1 Cyprinus carpio | reverse complement strand
AAAAATATTTGTATATTGAAATGTTCAGCTGTTTAAACTTGAACTAGAGTTTTTCATTACAAAAAATGTTTGAAGATCTTTAAATGTTCCAGCTCCCAGTTAAGTTTACTTCATCTTCTCTTCTGCAGGTTTTTGGGTCCTGCTGCAGATGAAGGCTGTCAGTATGTGACTGGAATTGTGGGTAAACAC
>NW_024879215.1:210953-211101 GCF_018340385.1 Cyprinus carpio | reverse complement strand
AAATTCATGTACAGGTGCATCTCAATAAATTAGAACTTGTGTATTAAATAAATTCAGTGCACACCGACTGTAGTAGTTTAAGTCTTTGTTTTTTTTAATTGTGATGATTTTGGCTCACATTTAACAAAAACCCACAACATAACAAATT
>NW_024879215.1:210102-210439 GCF_018340385.1 Cyprinus carpio | reverse complement strand
CATCTGCTGGTGTTGGTCCATTGTGTTTTTTGAAAACCAAAGTCACTGCACCCGTTTACCAAAGAAATTTTGGAGCACTTCATGCTTGCTTCTGCTGACCAGCTCTTTGAAGATGCTGATTTCATTTTCCAGCAGGATTTGGCACCTGCCCACACTGCCAAAAGCACCAAAAGTTGGTTAAATGACAATGGTGTTGGTGTGCTTGACTGGCCAGCAAACTCACCAGACCTGAACCCCAGAGAGAATCTATGGGGTATTGTCAAGAGGAAAATTAAAAAACAAGAGACCAAACAATGCAGATGAGCTGAAGGCCACTGTCAAAGAAACCTGGGGTTTC
>NW_024879215.1:209591-209863 GCF_018340385.1 Cyprinus carpio | reverse complement strand
TAAACTACTTCAGTCTGTGTGCATTGAATTTATTTAAAACACGAGTTTCACAATTTGAGTTGATTTACTGAAATAAATGGACTTTTCCACGACATTCTGATTTATTGAGATGCACCTGTATGTGCACCCCCGCACAAAAGTTTTTTTCTTTTTATTTATTATACAATTAACAAAAAGCTAAAAAAAGAAAAGGGATCTAACGCTAGTTTGTTTTTTATTCTTTTCTGTTTTCTTTGTTTATTATATAATAATAATAATAAAAAAACGTACAG
>NW_024879215.1:209344-209454 GCF_018340385.1 Cyprinus carpio | reverse complement strand
TGAAGTTATCTGCATTTCTTAGAACAAATTCAAGCAGGATAAATGTCAAGCCTGTGCCTGAGCGTGTGCTTATATTTTCTCTAAGCTACACAGTATTACACCATATTTTA
>NW_024879215.1:208735-209122 GCF_018340385.1 Cyprinus carpio | reverse complement strand
TTGGGAAATATATTTGTCTGTACACTGATTAAGAAATTGTTGCGTGTTTTATAAATTATTTTCGTGAGGCACTGTATAATTTCGTTCCCATTATTTGGGCCTAATTAAAACAAGAAACGAATAAATTAAACTGCACGATTTAGCTAAATCATTGAAATTCTAAAGAATGGAATGATTAATAAAACGTCCTCACACTCAAGTTTTCTCATTATAATCACCAAAGTGCAAATGATGTAAAAAAAGAGCTTCATTAAAAGACAACTTCAGTGATTTTAAAGGGAGCCGCCGTTACTTGCTTACATAGAATTTAAGTGAAAAAAAAAAATTAAATTGCAGCCGCATTTAAACGCAGGTGTGTAAAATGTCTGCGTGCAAGATTTGCGTGGT
>NW_024879215.1:208177-208293 GCF_018340385.1 Cyprinus carpio | reverse complement strand
GCAGACCTATTAATGTAGAAAAATCTTACATGGGAGGCAGACCTATTAAATAGCCTCTAGACATCTCTGTTAAAGTTTAAGCATTTTATACGCGTTTGCATAAATTCTTCTTTCAA
>NW_024879215.1:206980-207708 GCF_018340385.1 Cyprinus carpio | reverse complement strand
CATTTATATCAACCCCCACAAGCTATACAGAACTAACCCCCAGCCCCCTCCAGCTGAACTGAACTCGTCTGTTTTTGGCCGTGAGGAACAGTGTGTTCTCATGTTACTGGGCTGAAACATGCCTGCACTCACAGCAGCCCTACTCTTTTTATTCATTATTTTCCCGCAGCCCATATTATTGTTTTCACAAGCCCATAATAATAACAGATTATCAATTGATAATTAATCATTATTTTACAAAAATCATTTTTATTTGTGAACGTAGCGTTTGCGGAAGGCTTTAAGACCAAGCGGAGTCCACCATCAGCTGCTCCCGCTTCACAGCGCGCGTGACTCGCGCTAACTGACCCAGCTTCAAAGTCCGCAAGTTTTGACTGAACTAAATCAATTTGAGCGAATACAACTTACTGATCATGAGCCCAACATTTAGCAAGACAGAAAAACATTCAGTCTACCTGAAGGAAGATGTATTTCATTGTAAGTTAATGCTGTTAAATAGAGAGTTAAACAGAGAGAGAGAGAGAGAAATAAAAAAAACCGTGTTGGCTATTCCTAAACTTGGAGCTCATTATATTGAAGTACAAATCCAAACACCAGAAGCAAACTCTGTGTTCTTTCACTGAAAAGTATGCATTTTGTTTATTCACAGGCTATATGGTTGAAAAAATATTTTAGTTCAAAACTTTAAGTGCCATTGTTTAAAAAAAATGCTTTATTGGCTAACGTTT
>NW_024879215.1:158153-206176 GCF_018340385.1 Cyprinus carpio | reverse complement strand
ACATTTCTCGAAATATTCATCAAGTGGTTGATCAGGAAGAATCACGAAAACACTTACGGAAAGACTGAGGGAAACACATTTCTCGAAATATTCATCAAGTGGTTGATCAGGAAGAATGCTTAAATTTCAGATGGTTTGATATGATGATCCACTGGAATCTTTGCATAAATTGTGTTTGCCATGAGTTTCAATTTGCATCGCAACAGGAGCAGTCTGGTTAAACAGGATCTTTTATTAGTTACACACACACTTTCACAAAACACAAAGTCATAAAATAACACGAGTCAGATAAAGCTTAACATTTTTAAATTATAAAAACAATAAATAATAAAAATAAAAATAATACATAGTATTGAAATTAATTAATATTCTCCTCCAGCTGTAAATTTAGAACTTGAAAATTGGACACAGACATTTACTGTTATTTATCATTCTGTAAGTATGGAAAAAGAAACTTAGAAACTTAAAAATCATTAATGTGCCTCATCTGATTACAATCAATCATTACAATCATATACAGTTCACACGCAGTGCAGAATTATTGTATCCTGTAAATGCAAAATAAAGATATAAACATTCTAGAAATTCTCGACATTTACACAATTTCTTTAATGAGTACAGAACAATAATACCTATATATCTCTAACAGTGAGCTGTTAAATAACAACAAAAGAAAATGACAAAATTCAAAAAGATATATGGCTAAATTTATCACTACCCCAGGCCTAACAACAACATCCCAGCTGTGTAGTTTGTGTGAGCATCATGACAGAAATTGTCAGGAAAAAAATTATAATAAAAGGAAAGCAAACAGAAATACATCCAATTTCCCAAAATAAACTTTTGAATAATCAACTAAACTGCTCTTTGCCTTTGCTTTTTAAACAACCTTACATTTTTAACAAGCTTTATGATTACTATTTAAACTGTACAGCACTTAAAAAACATAAAATTTAAAAAAATAAAAATACTATAATATAAAAAAAAAAGTGCCACAAATACAAAAAAAAAACTTTTGCTCTTATTTAAAAAAATATTAAATGAATGAAAACTGCTGGTACCAATAAATACAGACCATAACTTCACTCTCCAGTACAGCCAGTAGCACATTCCTGGCATCTTCTGCTATGTCATTCAGAGCATTCTTCAGCATCATTGACACAGTCCAAAAGCACAGCTCCCCCCCCCACACAGAGCCTAAAACACACAAAACCAAAAAAACAATAAACAACACCCTCCTCTTACCAGAACAGAAGGGTACACACACACTAATAATACTGAGAGAGAACTTGTGCATAATCCTTTATGCCAAACAGATTTCAGCAGACTCTCTAGAGTCTCTATGCTCTTCCCTGACCTTTCACAGAGCTGCTGCAGAGATTTCCTATCAAGACCAAAGGCTTTGCAGTATTTATTTATCTCAAATGCTATGATAGCCAAATCCACAGACAGCGAAAGACAGGGAATTGGAACAGCCGCCACACAAGCAGACAGGAAGGCTACTCTTTTAATGTTTTTTTCCAGAACTTCCTTCTTTTTCTCATTAATCTTTAGTGTGATATTTGGCAAAGCCAACATCAGCACATGCTTTTTATGCTGTGGAAGGTCTTCCTCCATCCTTTCTTGCAGAAGATTTATGTCATACTTGTTGAGCTCCCAGCAAGAGATCAGGAACACGACAGGATCCTCTAAAACGATCTTTCTCAGACCTGACAGAAACAGGAAATTTATCATGAATACTGTTATCATTAACAAAATATAATTCTATTATTCATGAACAATACTCATAATTAATTCTACAATTGTGCCTATTGATGAGTTTAACATGACCAAAGATATATTCACAATATATCATATACAAATCATTGTTATGTCAACTGAATGCTAACCATTTTTACAGTCCTCTCGGATTTTATCCAGTGTCTTTTTCTCATCAAAGTTTGTTTTCCTCTTTTCAGCCCGAATGCTATTATCAATTTGAGAACGAACAAAATAAAACTTTTTTCCCATCCTCTTGATCTCTTTGACCAGCTGAGTGTGGCATTCTTTGAACCGATCTGCAGCGATGATGATGAAAAAATCATAGCGTTCAAACTCAACCAGTTTACAATACTCATCGGCTTTGAAATTCGGTGTTCCAATGCCAGGAAGATCCCACATTTTAACGTTGTCATAATCTGGGTGAGGGTAAACCTCGGGTTTTATTGTGGTCTCAACTACATCTATTTTGGCAGAGCCCTCGTCTTCATCTCCTAAACCCCTGAAAGCATTAACAAATGTGGACTTTCCAGAACCAGACTCCCCAGTCACACCAATGTTCAGCTCAACTTGATCTTTCTGTTTGAGGTATTCTTTGATTGTGTTTTTTGCTGTCTGAATATCTTGATTAGATATTATTTCCTGAAGCTCTTTCAGCTCCTCCTCTGGTATTCCACAGGATTCGTTCAACATCTTAAAAAAAAAAAAAAGACACTGGCATATAAAAATGCTTTCATTGGATTATAAGGCATTTACAGTTGTTGTATTTAACACAACTAAATATGCATACTTGCAAAAGAGGCAAATTCTTACCTTTATGCTTTCAGATCACAAGCTTGAAGTGTGGTAGGCAACTGAAATGTTTTGTAAATTCAGTTAGAATAACTTGCAGGCCTATACGTACACATCAATGAATGTAGAAATAATTACAGGAAGTTCTCAGTATTTTTCATCCATATTCAGTTGAAAAATGTAATAAGAAATACTTGAAAGTATTTAAGAGTATTATAACTTTTGTGTTTTTCTTAGAGTAGGGTAATTAGGGTGATAGGTGCCCTCTTATAAATAAAGGTTTTTTATCGGCATTTGTGGTTCCATGAAGAACCTTTTATATGCCTTAAACCTTTTCATTTCACAAAATGATCTTTACATTATTGAAATGTAAAATGGTTATATTAAGAACCGTGCACTGCAAGGTTCTTTGAGGAACATCAGTTCTTCTATGGCAATGCTTTGAAAACAAAGTAGTACATAATTCAACAACAGGTGTACAGATGGCATATGAACAACACATTAGAAATACAGGGCAAACATCTACAGGTGCATCTCAATAAATTATAATGTCGTGGAAAAATTCATTTATCTCAACAAATTAGAATATGGTGACATGCCAATCAGCTAATCAACTCAAAACACCTGCAAATGTTTCCTGAGCCTTCAAAATGGTGCTCTCAGTTTGGTTCACTAGGGAGTACACACATCATGGGGAAGACGGCTGATACTGACAGTTGTCCAGAAGACATCATCATGACACCCTTCACAAGGAGGGTAAAGCCACAAACATTCATTGCCAAAGAAGCTGGGCTGTACAACACAGTCTGACTGTATCCAAGCATTTTAACAGAAAAGTTGAGTGGAAGGAAAAAGTGGTCCAAAGTCCTCTTTTCAGATGAGAGCAGTTTTGTATTTCATTTGGAAACCAAGGTCCTAGAATCTGGAGGAAGGTGGAGAAGCTCATAGCCCAAGTTTGCTTGAAGTCAGTGTTAAGTTACCACTAGTCTGTGATGATTTGGGGTGCAATGTCATCTGCTGGTGTTGGTCCATGGTGTTTTTCGAAAACCAAAGACACTGCACCTGTTTACCAAGAAGTTTTGGAGCACTTCATGCTTCCTTCTGCTGACCAGCTTTTTGAAGATGCTGATTTCCAGCAGGATTTAGCACCTGCCCACACTGCCAAAAGCACCAAAAGTTGGATAAATGACCATGGTGTTGGATGTGCTTGACTGGCCAGCAAACTCACCAGACCTGACCCCAAGAGAGAATCTATGGGGTATTGTCAAGAGGAAAATGAGAAACAGCGAACCAAACACACGCAGATGAGCTGAAGGCACTGTCAAAGAAACCTGGGCTTCCATACCACCTCAGCCAGTGCCACAAAACTGATCACCCCGATCCATGCCATGACGCCGAATTGACGGCAGTATTAAAGCAAAAAGGAGCCCCTACCAAGTATTGAGTTACATGTTCATAAATGACCATACTTTCTCAGAAGGCCAACAATTCACTAAAAACAATTTTTTTATTGGTCTTATGAAGTATCTAATTTTGTTGAGATTGGTGGGGTTTTTGTTAAATGTGAGCCAAAATCCTCACAATTAAAAGAACCAAAGACTCCTCTTCTTCTTCTAAACTACTTTTAAACTACAAGTTTCACAATTTGAGTTGAATTACTGAAATAAATGAACTTTTCCACGACATTCTAATTTATTAAGATGCACCTGTATAAAATCATATGGCATCAAATGTCTGTCTGTCTGTCTGTCTGTCAAGATTTGCATTGGTGGGCAAAAAAAAAACCTTTCTCTCACAAAAATACAACAGTATTATCACACAAAATAAAACATATACACACTTGTCTCAGAAAAATCACAATAATGCTTCTAGATCACAAAATCTAAAAATTGCTTAACAAACAAATAATTATTACACCACTAATTATTTATGCAGTGTCACGACTGGTCTTCAACGAGCCCAAAAGAACCCATTTTTACACCTCTCTTTATCTCCTTGCACTGGCTACCGGCTGTGGCTCGCATCAAGTTCAAGACATTGCTTGCATATAGAACAGCCACAGGCTCGGCACCCACCTACTAACAACCACTAACACTAACAACAACCACACCACAACCATAAGACCCACAACCGCTAGAGAAAAACCCCTTTTGTAACAACAAAAAAAAGCCCAAAAAAACACTCCAGACGAAACATTCTCGTTTCACCATTCTCTTGGCTGGGTGGAATGATCTTCCCACCCCTATCAGGAATGCTGAATCCTTGACAATTTTCAAGCAAACAGCTGAAAAACTCATCTCTTTTCGAAGCTACTTGACTCATTCATCATACAAACAAACAAAAACAACTCTTTCTCTTTATTTATTCCTTCTCTTTCTAGCTTGTACTTATTTGAACAATGTCTAAAACTTGGTATTACAAGCACTTCCTGTGTCTGCAAAACGACTAAATGTAAATGTATTTTAGATAATAACTTTTATATAGCACCAGCATGCACAAAAGTGAATGTACAAATCATTACAAAGCATGTCCCCTTTTCAGCCATGTTGATTATTTTTAGTTACAATACAATTAACAAGTGATAAGAAATAATAAAGAGAGATACAGATGTTTTCATTCTTACCAAATATTTCTAAGCAAGATGGCTCCAACAAGATACAGAAGAATCAAAATGCGTGAGTGTATGCGTCTAAACTCCAGGTAAACAGAAATATAACCCGAGCAGGATCCGCCCCTACATTTACTTTCACTTTTACAGAATCACGATAGAAACAATAGCAAAACAGAACATAGTTCAACGTTCAAAACATACAGCTGGCACAGGAAAAACACAAAGAACATGGCTATTACAACAATCATAAAAATGCAAAATGCTAAATATTAATTGTGGGACTATTTAAAAAAAAAACACCAACAATAACAAAATAGTTGCATTGGTGGGGTCAAACCAAATCCTTTACTTTTACTTCATTTTAAAGGGCAGATGACAGTAAATAAATGTAATTAAGCTAGTGAAATGAGTGTTTGTCTATTTCTTTCAACATGTGCAGGTCCTGAGAATGGGTCAGGAGAACATAAATATTAAAACATTAAAGTAATCATACTGCATCATTACAGTATCAATATCCTGCTCTAAACTTGGATTCAGAATGAAAAAAAAGGCTTACTTGACTATCAAGTTTACTCACATAAACTTGATAGTCAAACACTCCACTTAAATTTATCATTTCACAGCACTAATAACAAATTACAAAAAGTTGTCCTGCTAAAAAAGATTGTTTCTTAATGTCCTATACAGGGCACACTGGTGCTGCAGACACCAAATGTTTTTACACTAATGTTCTGTACAGGGTACCCAAAATCCAAACCTTGTGGTTTTCAGACAAACATTTTCTTTATTTGAAAAAAGGCCAAAAGGTATTAATTAAAAAAAACACCAGGTTTCCTGTACTTGTAGGGCTGCACAATTTGGCCAAGATTTTTGTTTTTTATATATCAATAAAACTAATAATGATTATGGTTATTATTTCTAAATAAAATAAATTAAACAAAATAAGGAATATTACTTTTGTAATAACACTATTTAACTATAATATACAAAACTGTGTATTTGAGAATAAATATAATAATAAATATAGCTGCAATAAAAAAGCACACTTTCTTTACCCTGGAGAAGAACGTAGAACGTTTTGTGAGCAATAATGAGTACTCAAATAATTTATTTTTCATTCATACTCGTCGCTGGATGGTGCCCTCACGCAGAAACTCCACAAGTGAGACTCACTGATGAAGTTCCAGGAAATTCAGCTTTCGCTGTAGATGTAGCCTAGTGGCTGAATAACATGAAGATAGACGTTTTTTACTGATGAAACATGATGAAAATAAACAATGACTGCGACAATATATGGTTTTATCTCTGATCTTCAAGCCATCTCGCGTATTTTTATAAGAATAAAGTTTAAAATGCAATCCTAATCGATATAGCCTTTATCACTGTATTGAACAATATGAAGTGGCATGATTTCTGCCTCATTCTGTTTAATGAAACCATGTCAGATTACAATAATACATTATTTCAAAAGACTCGACTGATGTTGTTTTAAGTGAAATTGCTGGACTTATCATTCTGTCATATGGACAACAGGTTAGTACGGAGCCCTGCACGTCACCTGTAGGGAGAAAAAAATCAAAAACCAATCCACGGCTACGCAATCCCAACCCTCACCCTAAAAACATAAACCACGAACACTAAAACTAACTGTTCCCTCGGTTTAACAAATCATGTCCACGGATTAACAAACCGTAACCCACGAATTTCCAATCCGTGCGCTCAGATTTTGCAATCCGTACCCTCGGTCCGTACTCACAGATTCATGCAGCAAGCTCCTACGTGTTAACATACAATTTTATTGAATATTATTATGTGGAATAGGCCTATAGCAAAATTTAATAAGAAAGATGTGCATCAAAATCTTGTTTAATTTGTGATAATCTTAGCACTTGATTATTATTGTATAATAAACCTGGCATTGTGACTGACTGAGTAATTTGTTCCTCTTTTGTAAGTCGTTTTGGATAAAAGTTGCTTATGCATAACCTGTATAATAATAATAATAATAATAATAATAATAATAATATGTAATAATAATAATAATAAAAATAATAGTTATTTTTATTATTAATATTTTAATTTATAGGCTAAATATGTGCACTTAAGACAGTAAAAATGTTTGTCATAAAATAATTAATGAATGCTTTATTTTTAAATAACCTTTTACAGTTTTGGAAATGTGTTTGTGTTCTTTCTTAACATGAATACTTATTTAGGTGATTTTATTAGACTAAGTTCCCCCCAGAGTTAGATGCACGCTTCACTGTTAATTTTATTATTAAATAATTAGGCCTATTATAACATTGCTTTTTACCCTTTTTTTTTTAGGGAATTCAGGGAATTTTCTATTCTTCTTTTTAGCTTTTATTTTAGGCCATAAAACACAGGCAGCAGTGTCTTATCCTATTGGTGTTTAATGTAAGATAAACGCTAAAAAGAAGATTATAAACTGAGTGCACATAATGGTCTCATAGGATACTATGAAAAATAATGTTTAATAAACAGAAATGAATCTGCCGGTGTAGAGGTACTCATGTTTATGTAATCTGTTTAAATGAAGATATGTCCAAATACATTCTCACTAGTTCTTTATGAGGTTGAAGAGATCTCCTAACGAACAGGGACTCGTAGTTATTCTGTTTTTGATATCATCTTTTAATTTCTGACTAGTAATTATTGCAATTGTAACTAGTATCTATTTAAATATTACTAGTAAGCATTCATTAGATACTAGTACTTATTTAATAGATACTGGTAGTTATTCATTAGGTACTAGTTCTTATTTATTAGACACTTGTACCTTTTGTAATAACTACTAGTAACTATTCTTATCTTACAGATCTGCTTTTTTACTCATCTTATGTTATGACTAGTCCAAATGGCTACAGTAGAGTTCAATTAAAAAAATTACTAGTAAAATAAAAAATCATACTAGTAACATTTCGAAAAAAGAACTAGTATCTAATAAATGTGTACTAGTATCTATTAAATAAGTACTAGTATCTATTTAATAGGTACTAGTATCTATTTAATAGGTACTAGTATCTAATGAATGAGTACTAGTTTTTAATAAATAAGCACTAGTACCTAATGAATAAGTACTAGTATCTGATAAATAAGTACTAGTATCTAAAAAATAAGTACTAGTATCTAATGAACAAGTAATAGTATCTAATAATAAGTATTAGTATCTAGTGTTGCTTTCATCAACGAAAATTATGACTAAATATCGTCGTCAACGAACCTTTACCATGTGACGAAAACGAGACGAGACGCAGCGTAAATGCTGGTCATGTGACGATGACTATAATTAAATGTATAATGCCATATTGTTGACGAATAAAAACGAGACTAAATGTGGTTTACAAAATAAAAACTATGCTAAAATGTCTCACCAAAACGAGACAAAACTAAATGTTTTAATGTTATTTCATCTCGTTTAGTCGCGTTATTATTATTATTTTGTAGTATTTCTATTTCCTGTGTCTCACTGCACAGACGTGACCGACGTCACTTCCTCAAGCCCCACTGGCAGCATTATTTAGAAGACGACAACAAACAAAGTTAAGCTGGATTTATACTTTCGCCTGTGTTCGCTGTTGTACTATTCTTTGAAACGACAGGGGAGCGACGAGGAGTAATTGTCCTCTAAAACCGTCGGGAACCACCGGTGAGAAGAAGTCATTTGCCAGTATGGCCAGTACAAGTCTTGTGATGAATGAGTTGATGAATTAATAATTTCTTTATGTACAAACTTCAAACAATCTTAAACTATTGGCTTTATTACGCATCAAACACAAGACAACTTTAAGCAAATAGTGTATAATTAATATCTAAATGAATTCTAATTCTATTGTTATACAATAAAAAATAAAACGTACTTCAAATAAGAAGCCTTGGACAAACTATGAAAAATTTTTTTCCAAAAAAAATTGTTTTCCGTCAAAAAGCACCTGATGGAGTTTGAACTTCACATTAAACTGCTTCTGTTTCACACAAACGCCGACACAGACGTGCATGTTCGGCTAGAATCGCCCTGAAATCGTGCATGTTCGGATGCGGAGTTATGCGGAAAGTTACAAAAAATGCCGTGCACTCCGCCACACGGATAGTTCGCGCGCACTCAAAGCGAACTTCCAGCAACACCGCGATGACTTCATATTTTCCGCGCTCACCCAAGCGAAATTGCGGACGAGTCGAGTATAAATCAGCCTTGACACAGAGAAAGGGACAGATGGCCGGCCAGCCGGGGTTCGTCTTTGGGAGAAAAATTAGCAGATTATTATTATTATTTTTATTTATTTTATTTAAATTTATGTGTGTGTACTTCTAACATGTTTGGTTGGTAAAATAAATGTTGTAAATTCAAATCAGAGAGTCTTCCATGTCTGAAATGGATGTATTCTTGAGTCTATAAGGTAACAATAATAAGAATAAGATAACCTTGTTTGAAATGGGTTTGTCTAAAAGAAAATTTTGGTTTCGTCTATACTACTAGGTACTTATACTATATTGACTGGGTTAAATAGAATTGCATTACTAAAAAGAGACTAAAACACCATTTTAATTGACTAAAACTAGACTAAATGTCATCAGTTTTCGTCGACTAAAACTAGACTAAAATGTCATCAGTTTTCATAGACTAAAACTAGACTAGACTAAAAAGAGTATGAACGTGACTAAAACTAATAAAAACTAAAATGATAGCTTCACACAAAGACTAGACTAAAACAGGCCGCCAAAAACAACACTACTAGTATCTAATGAATAAGTACTAGTGTCTATTTAATAGGAACTAGTATCTAAAGAATGAGTACTAGTATCTAAAAAATACATACTAGTACCCAATGAATAACTACTAGTACATAAAAATTAAGTACTAGTCACTATAGTGGAATATATACTAGTCAAAACTGAAAAGTTTATATCTCAATGACGGATCCCCATAGAAGTCAATAGCAAAAATTTTAAATGTGTTACTAGTAACAATATAAAAGTTACTAGTCACTATTGAATTAAGTACTAGTATCTAATGAATAAGTACTAGTAACTTTACAAAAGACACTAGTAGCTAAACAATAAGCACTAGCTAAAAAATAAGCACTAGTACCTAATGAACAAGTACTAGTACTTAATGGAAAAGATACTAGTATCTAAAAAATAAGTACTAGTAACGTTAAATTAGATACTAGTGCAGTTTATAGATTAAATGTTACAACGGCTTGCCATAAACGGCTTGCCATATAGGCTATCTGTAGAAGGAACAAACAAATTCGTGATGGAGCCGTGTGCTCTTGAAGCGAGTGAAAACCACGACGCTCCGACTTTTAAAAGATCCGCCCCTCGCTCCAGTCAAAATCACTCCGCTCCGCTCACATACTCTGATTGTGACAGATCTATTTCAGAACCAGACGCTATCAAAATAATCTGCCTGCGGCCGTGGGCCAGATATTATTGCTGGCGGGCCGCCTGTTGCCGACCACTGGTAGATGCTTGAAGCATGGCAAGGCAAGGAAAGGCAGAGCAAATTTTATTTATAGAGCACAAGTTTAACACAACCGTAGTTGATCCAAAGTGCTTTACAATAAAAAATAACTCTGAATTTAAAAGAGAGAGAGAGAAAAAAAAGAAGCATGAGCACGTGCATTCCTTTGTGTATGATTTTGTAATTGATTTGGCCTTATTTCAGAAATATTAGGCTAGAGTGGGGGAAAAATTTAAATTACCGCGTAATGAGTATATTAAACAGATATAACCGCTGCTCAGCTGCGGATCAGAAGTAAATAAATTAACTTACCTAGTTTGCCTTGATGCGCATCGCTTAGACAAGGGTAAGAAATAAGACAAAGTGTTACTATACGCCTATAAAGAGAAGAGAGCGAGTGAACCATTTGGCCATTATACACACGCGCTCTGAACGCGTCTCTGGTTGTGCTTTATTTCTGTAGTGTGGGTCATTACATGTCAAAGTGCCGAGACGTCTTTAAAGGTACAGGTTGTAGGACCTGCCACTAGAGGGCGCACTACCAAAACAATAACAATCGCGTGGTTTGATGACGCTAAGGGCCGTTATATAGTCAACGCATCGGTACGCATACGCGTCCGCAAGGCTACCCTTCGCTACGCTTCGGCCGCCATTATGCGTCGGTGCGTAGCCAAATGTGTCGTCCTATTTTTTTGATACGCGACGCGCCGATGCACACAATACTATGCGTTGTCGGTGGGGGCGACATTGCAAGTATTGTACATTAATTCAAGTATATTATGTTTACAGAAGAAGAAGGTTTGAATACAATGGCGGGCGAAGAGGAAAAATTATGCAAGCTTATACGTATACATCCACATTTATATATTAGTTCATCGCAATCACACTCAAATAAAATAGCATTGGAATATGCCTGGAGAGAGGTTGCAACTGCGATGGGAAAACCCTTAGATAAGGTGAGAACGGACTGGAAAAGTGCCCGTGATTTAAAGGGTGAACATACCACCGCCTATCTCTGCGCTGCCTTTGTTGCCGCCGATGGTAAATCAGCAATAGAATGCACTCCTCTTCAGTCGCCATTTTGATCTGAATATCACGTGACCCGACTCTTAATATCACCCGACTCTACTACCCCCTGTTGCGCGAGCGGTGTATTGCATACACGCATCGCCCGTGACGCTTGCGTCCACTGTTAGACTATGAAAGGGAGCGCGTCACTCGCGTCGCTATGGAGTTCCGTCGAGCTCTTTAATATGACGTTGTAACATGCACTCGTCTCACTGAACGTCACGTCTGCGTCTGTCGAACGTCACGTCTGCGTCTGCCACATTACAGTTCGACTGTCAGAACGTGTCATTTACGTGACGTCTGCGTCTGCAACTTTTACAGTTTGGCTGCCTGAACGTCACGTCTGCGTCTCGTCCTTCCGTTTTTTTTTTTTTCATCAATAGCGCACATTTATCTAGGGTAAAAAAAAAAAATAAGTATGGTGAAATGCATGAAGTGTTTTTCTTTTTTTTCTTATCCATAGATTTTATTTTTAAGTCGTGTTGATTTGAGAAGAAGGCTAAATTGATCAAACATATGCTCATTGCGCTTCCTGCTGGCCTCTTGGTTGTTCCTTAGAAAAAAAAAAAAAAAACCCGGAATTTAACAAACATAGAATGTTCCGAACATATTTCTAAATTAACTTAATAGAGAAACGAAAATAGATATGACCACTTTGCCATTAAAAACAAAACTGAAATATTGTAATGGCTGCATCATCAGCTGTGTATGGGAAAGAGAGAGAGAAAAAGACAGGGGATCCAGTCAGACTCAGGACTAGAATTCTGATAAGATGTGCAGGGCTCTATTCGTTCCCTTGTATATATATATTTTACATCAGCTAAATAAACAAGAAGTTAACATTAACAGACTTCTGTTTAAGACACACCATATTGCCTATTTTTTGTATAATAATACAAATAAAAATATATTTTTACAATACAATAAAAATAGCTCCTCATTCCAAACAGAGCCACTGTGCTGTTTTTGCGTCTCTGAACAACATGACAGTGTTTCATTCCTGAATTACAGTTTTCTCAGTCGCTTTGGTGCATTTCTCACATCACTATTTACATTTGCACAACAGTTAATGCAGTTCTCAAAACAATTAGTACAAACTGCAAAACCTAGTTGATAACCTGCAAATGCGTGTCACTTGCTCAAAATGGATAGGTCATTCCTCAAAACCAAATATTCCTGTCAATGAAAGTGTCAGTGTCATCATGATGAAAAGTCCTGACACCATTGTTTATGAACAAGTTAGTCAAATGGCTTTGTCATGTTTTCATTATGACAGTTTACTTTGTCAATGCTTTCCAATGCAAAAAAGTCAGATCTTGGTGACACTACCTGAAAATGCTCAAGACAGCACTATATACTATTTGCACAGCCATTTGAAAAATAGAGTAAAGTTACACATTACTGTATTTAGTGAGGTAACTGGTACAAGACACTTACAGTAATATGTATGTTTCACCTTTTTACTGAATATGCTCTTTTCATCGGAGTCTCATCGGAGCCTCCCATTAAGGGATGCATACTTGACGACAGTGCCATCACTCAATGGACCATCTCACGGAGTCTCATCGGTGCCTCAAGTATGCATTAAGGGATATCAACATCAAGTCCTATACAACAGATCTGATCACCTGGAGAGCCAGTGACTGCTGTGAAAGGGCAGCTGACAACAAGGGAAAGACCTTGTGACAGCATGGAAAGACAGCTGACAGGAGGGAACAGACCCCAACGGGGCCGCCATGGGCTAGCTACCTGTGGCGGCGGGATCCAGCACGAGAGGTGCATGGGTCCCACCCACACATAGCTACGAAAAGTCCTACGAAGAAAACACCCCCTGAGCCAGCGAGAGCGAGGATGGAAGATGGCTCGTTGGTGGATAACCCGGTAATGAACACAGGAATGGAACAGATTACGAGATTGATGATCAGCATACCTGAGGCTCCGACAGCTACAGCAGGACATAAGCTCCAGAACTGCATTTGTGGTTGGACAAAGGTTACTTCCACCCAAGGCCTGAAAATACACCAGGGCAAAAAAGGGTGCCTAAAGAAGGGTCAACAGGGAAGTCGCATCGACAGCTACTTTCTGAGAAGCAGGCCGAGTCAGTCGACAGAAGTTCAGCAGCAGGACACACACCACAGTCTGCAGGACATCAACACCCCTGCCCTAGATGAGGAACAACATGGCACAAGAGGGCAACCCGAACCCAACCCATTACGACCAACAGCAGAGAAGAAGACCCAGGGGCGAAGGCCATTAGTCAAGTGGCCAAAGGCCTGCAACAAGACGATGTGGAAGGAGGCCAACACCGATCTCTGCAACATGCTGGAAGGGATCAGAGGCACAGCCATGAAAAAGTGGGATAGGATGGGCGATCTTATCTATGCCTACGGAGTGGAACGATTTGGAGTGGTCGAAGGCAAACGAGCTCCTTCAATCCCCACCAAGTCCAGAAGGCAGACAGAGATAGATCGCCTAGCCAAGGAGAGGAGACAGCTGAAGAAGCAATGGAGGAAGGCCACAGAGGAGCAGAAGGAGGGTATAAACTTGCTGCAGAAAGAGATTCAGGGCAGGCTTGCAACACTGAGGAGAGCTGAAAACCTCCTGAGGAAGGGCAGAAGGAAGGAGCAAACAAGATCACGCTTCTACAAAGATCCCCTCAAATTTGTGAAGAATCTCTTCATAAAGGAGAAGAGCGGAAGTCTCTCAATGTCAAAGGCCGACCTGGAAGAACATCTGAAAAACTCCTGCACAGATGACAGACACCAGGAAAAAGTTACACTCCCACCTGATATGCCACCAGTCAACTCACCAGAGCACAAGCTGGATATCAATCCACTCAGGTGGAGTGAGGTAGAACAAACCGTGCGTAGAGCAAGGGCCGCATCATCTCCAGGCCCCAATGGAGTTCCATACAGGCTCTACAAAAACGCTCCAGATGTCCTGCGATTCCTCTGGAAACTGATGAGAGTTGTGTGGCAAAAGAAGGAGATACCAACATCCTGGCGGAGAGCCGGAGGGATCCTTATCCCCAAGGAAAAGGACTCGTCAGAGATCGGGCAGTTCCGACAGATCAGCCTTCTAAACGTAGAGGGAAAAATCTTCTTCAGCGTGGTCGCCCATAGGCTGGCAGGATACCTGCAAAGAAACAACTTGATTGATACGTCAATCCAGAAAGCAGGCATCTCAGGCGTCTCCGGTTGTGTAGAACACGCTAGTGTCATCTGGCATCAGATCCAGGTCGCCAAAAAGGAGGGAAAAGATCTTCACGTGGTGTTCCTGGATCTCGCGAATGCCTTTGGCTCAGTCCCTCACAACCTCCTGTGGACAGCCTTTGACTACTTTAGAGTCCCAGCAGCTCTCACAACCCTTGTCAAGGCCTACTTCCAGGACGTCCAACTCTGTGTGACAACAGCAGAGTACACAACAGCTTGGCAACACCTGGAAGTGGGAATCATGGCGGGCTGCACCATCTCCCCACTGGCCTTCACCCTGGCCATGGAGGTCATCATTCGGGCCTCTAGATGGACAGTTGGCGGACAGCGAATAAGACCTGGGCTGAGGCTGCCGCCGGTCAGAGCCTACATGGATGACCTCACAACTCTCACCACGACCAAGGTTTGCACTGTACAGTTATTAAGTCCAGGAAAACATTGAGCGGGCTCGCATGAAGATCAAGCCGAGCAAGTCCAGAAGCATCTCCATCATCAAGGGGAAGCTGTCAGACCACCCCACCCACACCACATAGGAAACCGAACCAACCCCAACCGACAACGACAAGCCAGTGAAGAGCCTAGGTCGGTGGTATGATGCCTCCCTTAAAGACAAAGAGCAAGTAGAGCAGCTTAGGAAGGAGGTAGCCAGTGGCCTGGAGAACATCGACAGAACCCTGATTCCTGGCAAGCTGAAGCTCTGGTGCATGCAGTATGGACTACTTCCACGTCTGCTGTGGCCACTAACCCTCTATGAAGTCCCGCTCTCGAAGGTGGAAAAGCTGGAGAAACTGGTCAGCTCATATGTAAGGAAGTGGCTTGGCCTTCCCAGGTGCCTTAGCAGTATTGGACTCTACGGCAAAGGGATGCTACACCTGCCCATTTCCGGTCTGATAGAGGAGTACAAGTGTGCCAAAGTCAGACTGGAGATGATGCTACTGGATTCGAACGATCCATTTGTAGCCCAAGCTGCCCCCATCTTGGCCACCGGGAGGAAGTGGACCCCGTTGGCTGCAACTGAGCAGGCAAAGGCAGCACTCAGACACAAAGACATCGTGGGCCGAGTGCAGGAGGGGAGGAGTGGTCTTGGACCTGGGGCCAGTACACCAGTGTGGAGCAAGGCCTCTCCATCTCAGAGACGCAAGATGGTGGTCCAGGAGGTACGTCGGGAGGAGGAAGCAAGAAGGTGCACCCAAGCTGTGGCGCAGGCAAAGCAAGGGCAGTGGATGGCATTGGAAGGAGTGGAGAAGAGGAAGATCTCCTGGAAAGAGCTGTGGGAGATGGAGGCATTCAGGGCAAGCTTTACCATCAGGGCTGCCTATGATGTCCTACCTTCTCCCACAAACCTAAGCCAATGGTATGCCGAAGACCCCACGTGCCCTCTATGCCCAAGTCTAGCAACACTGAAGCACATCTTAGTGGGATGTAAGACCAGCCTCACCCAAGGCCGTTACACCCGGCAGCAGGTGCTAAAGTGTCTTGCAGCAGTGTTGGAAAGTCGACGGACAAGCGCGAATGCCCTTCCTCCCCCATCACCCCAGTGGCAGCCAACACCATTTGTTCGGGAGGGTGAGGGTCAAGCCAACCTCACCACCATAAGATCAGACTCTGGTCAGCTGGGCAGAGCACGGGACTGGAAGCTGCTGGCAGACTTGAACAAGAAACTCTGTTACCCAGCTGAAATCGCAGCCACCAACTTGCGACCAGACCTTGTTCTGTGGTCAGCCTCGCTCAAGCTTGTCTACATCATCGAGCTCACCATGCCCTGGGAGGGTGCAGTGGAGGAGGCCTATGAACGGAAAAGGTTGAGGTACGCTGAACTTGCAACCGATGCGCAACAACAAGGCTGGAATGTGAAGGTACGCCCAGTGGAAGTAGGCTACAGAGGGTTCGTAGCCACCTCAACATCCAGGCTACTCAGGGAGATGGGAGTGCGAGGAAAGGCCCACCGGCAGGCAGTCAAAGACCTCTCCGCGGCTGCGGAAAAGGGAAGCCAGTGGCTATGGGTGAAGAGAAAAAGACTCCGCTTGGGTCTTCAAATGAGTTGATGGCACCTAGGGAGTGAACCTGGGACGCTGGGATTCACTGCTGAACCCTCTGGAGGTGTCGTGGGCCTATCAGCGAAACACCAAGGAATGAAGGCGCCCACTTGACAACCCAAAGGGTGCCATCACTCAATTGACCATCCCTCGGAGTCTCATCGGAACCTCAAGTATGCATTAAGGGATGCATACTTGACGACAGTGCCATCACTCAATGGACCATCTCACGGAGTCTCATCGGTGCCTCAAGTATGCATTAAGGGATATCAACATCAAGTCCTGTACAACAGATCTTTGCAATTCTAATTTGTTCACAGCATTGTGCAAAAGAAAAAATACACCCTTATTTACAACAAACATAAACTCCCTTTGGATAGAGCTGTGCAACTGTAAACAATATTGCAGTACATATTGGAACTGAACATACATAGTACTGTAATCATTCATGCACATCCAGACGTTCCTCTCTGTCTGGCCACATAATTTAATCTACATTACAGCGAATATCATCTCTTGCAATGCAGCGAGGAAAGTATCTCCTCGAGTGGGGAATCCAGGACTCTGCTGTGATGTCATCACATGCTGCATCCATGGTGCTAGCAGGGCCATTTGGGTATGTGGATGCCGGTCATATACCTTCCACCTCCAGGAAGAGAAAAACTCCTCTATTAGATTTAGGAATGGTGAGTAGGGAGGGAGATATGCCACCAGCATCCTATCATGTGCTGCAAACCACTGTCTGCCGACATCTGAGTGGTTGAAAACGCACATTATCCAAAACAACAACATGCTTGCTCAGATGGTCTCCAGTTAGACCCTTCTCATTCTCAGGGATTATGTCCCTGTAAATTGTGTCTAGAAAAAAACATGTAAAATTTGCTTGACAGATTTTGACATCTAGTTCAACATTTTTGTATGTAATGACTCAAGCAATGAAATGAGGACTATTAGTTTTATATGGAATGACTATTCAGCATTCACAAATATTTAATTTTGACTGACATGACATAAGCAAATGATAATGTTATAAAACAGCAGAGAGTTGGTATGAAAGCAAATGATGCATGTCCAAAAGCATTTGCAATTTGTTCGAAGGAATGAGAAACTGCTACTATGATGTGCACAAATAAATAAATGTTGTGGAGGTTGAACTAACTGTTGTGCAAATGTAAATAGTGATGTGAGAAATGCACCAAAGCGACTGAGAAAAACTGTAATCAACCGTTTAAATGATCAATGACTCACTTATTAATAGTGACTTTCTGCCACCTACTGGCGGTTTTCATTTCACATTTAAAGTAGTTTAAATTATTTAAAGTGTTTTCCTTTATAATTGTAAATATCAGTAGGCTATTCAACGTTTTAGGATTAAATTATCAAAACATTATTTCTGCATTTATAACTACAGGTTAAAGGATTCATGTCCTGCATTAAACAGTGTGTAAATACATCTAAATGCCTCTTCAGATGCAGCTTGTTTCCTCTGCATTACAAAGATTTTGTTTATAATGATATTTATTGGTTTGGTAACAGCCCCGAATGTCTTATTATTCTAATTCACTTTATTGATTGAATTTAAGAATTTGACGCAAATATAATGCACACTTTTAGAAAAAATATAAAATGCCCATGAAGGGTAAAAATAAAATAAAAATTTGTTGGAAAATATTAATTTCCATCACTGCTGTGAACTGACTATGCAGAATAAAAAAAATAAAAATAACTACACAACTCATCCAACACAACAAAATCAGAAAAATATAGTCTGTTTATGGTTATGGCTAAAAATCCGAGATATAATTTTTGTCTCTATCGCACACCCTTATATAGCCTATTTAATTCTTCTTTGCTTGTTTGGTACACATAATTCACTGATCATAAAGCTTAAAATAAGCTTATCTTAGGTTTTCTCAACGATAACGAAAAGTTTACATTAAAAAAAAGAAAGGAAAAAACAATTGAATAATAAAATAATATTAGAATCCTAATTTATATTTTAAATGTAAAATATAAGAGAGGTGCTTGAAAAACTGAACATTAATCAGGAATAATGCATTTTCTATGTATTTTATAATTACAGCAACAGTCTCAAATCTAGCAGCCAACTGCAATCGATGGGTTGGCCATCAAGTGCTGTAGGCTACATTAAAAATGTAAAATAAAAACACAATAACCCCCAAATGTAATTTCAAAAAGGATTTCATAAAAATAAATTACATAAGTAGGCCTATTAGCAACACAAACTTCGCTAAAGGATTGCTTTTGTTATTTATAGGCTTTATACTTTGTTATCTTTATACTTTTAAATTATTATATATTAATATATGTATATTTAATATGCCCACAATTAATGTATATTGAGTTGGCCGGGACTATAAAGACGCACTAACAAAACTGCACACAAAAACTGCAATCCAAAAAAAAAAAAAAAAAAAAAAAAAAAAAAAAAAAAGTCAGACGGAGATGTCACATCCATTGAGAGCAGTGAATGAAGTGCAGGTAAATTGTATGGCGCTCAAAATGTTTCATTCGGCGACGAGACTGACAAGCACAACAGATAACACTCGTTAAATTACTTAATCTAATTTAATAATAGCTTAAATTACTGTTCGAACAGTGTCTCAAATAAGACAAGTCCATTCAATTTTTTTGCAGCTTTTATGCAGCTACTTGTATGATGGATTAATAAATGACTAACTGTATTTTTATATGTAGGCTACATTTCTGAAATGCATTTTCTGTAAAGCTGCTTTGAAACAATATGTATTGTGAAAAGCGCTATAGCCTACAACTAAATTTGAATTGAATTGAATGGACTTGTCTTATTTGAGACACTGTTCGAACAGTAATTTAAGCTATTATTAAATTAGATTAAGTAATTTTCAGCAGAGAAAATCACATTAATAGCTATAGGCTACATAGGCCTAGCTTTTAACATCCTCGAAGGATATTAAGAAAATACTATTTAGGTTTGGATACATAAAAAAAAAACTAATCTCAACAGTAAAAAGCTTTGAATGTATTTTGAAATATCAATTATGCACGAGCCTGCATGGGAATAGGAAATAGGCTATATAGGCTCCAATAATAATTAAAAAAAAAGCTTGTAGAGTGGATGCATTACTTAATTATATTCTGAATTTCTATGTTATAAAAAATCGTTCTATGAACTTCTATCAAGTTCATTTAAACCGAGTTGTAAATGCCGAAATGAAAGGAGGCTAAATAAATATTAATACTACTAAATATCAATATAAAAATTGCCAGTAGATGGCGCCAAGGCCCTTTTCTATTGAGATTACTGGTTGATGTTCAACCTATTCTTTCAAAAACACAAATATATATTTAACACCCACACAACTACTACTTTCAGACAATTGCAGTTGTTCTGCTGTGGCGCAGTTTGGAACTGTATTTTCATTGACTATTGTGTGAAATGCCAGTCATTAATATATTGTTTATTTACAGGCATTCTGGTTTTCTAAAAACTGTTAATTACAGAAACATTCAAACACATATGGATACATTTGCGTTTTACTTGGTATTATTCCTCAACTTGTCTCAGTTGGCAATTAATTTTCATTATATTTAAAAATATATATATATTTCTGTTACTCAGAAGTGAAACATTATATGAATTTAAAGTGACTGCGTTACAAATAGATATGGCTGCTTTTGGTAATATTGGTTAATCATATATAAGTAATATAAACATGACTGTTATGCCATAGCATTTAGTCAGTTTTATAAAATATAACTGCAGTGTTGACTGTTAATTTGACTTTTAATTTGATGTCAATCTGCACTTACAAGAATTCTATTGATGACAATACAGATTGTGCAAATAAATGGAGCGCTATGGAATGAAAAACATGTACTTCATTAACTGCGAAATTGTTAAGTGAATGCTTTTTACTGTATTTATGTAACAGACTTTATTTCCCAGGATTTAAAGATTTAGTGTAGCATTTATGATTATTGTGTGTTTTTAAGAGCAGAGTAAAGGTATGGGTATCTCAGTAATAAATAGGACCAGCATGCAGGCAATACCATAGAATAAAGCAGTCATACTCTGACCATTTAAGTCTATTATTCTGTTATTAAAAGAACTCTACAAATTAAAATACAAAATAAACTTAAAAAAACCAAAAATAAATTTAAAAAAATCATTCACATTTCACTCATTTATCTTGTGTTAGTGGAATATAACTTTTCCAAAGATGCAGAACCCCCATACAATACAAATCTGTAAGACATTTAAAGCACTTAAAATATTTTACAAAAGCAAATGTATACTATATCGAACATTGCTCCTTTCAGAAATTGTTAATGCATTGAGCCCTTAATGTACAGGAATAAATGACCCGAAACTTCCTACAAGTATATCAAGGAGTGGACATGGCTAATGAGCAGATGAGTGTCCCTCTGCTGCCACCTACTGATGTTAGTGGTCATTTCATGTCATTTTTGTTTTAAGTGTTTGTTTTTCCTGCAGGTGAAAACAAGATGCATCCGTTTAAGCCTTTTACTTTATTTATCAGGGTTGTCAATTGTTTTTCCTGAGTTGGGTGATATATTTGTATGCTCTTAACATAGTAGCAAAAAAATGTGCAGTATGACTGCATGGGCTACATTTAATAGAGTGCTCGGCTTTATAAAAACTTTAGTGTAGCTCTATTAAATGGTACGTTTATGTTAAACAATTTTAATTATAAGAATAGCAGTAACCGGCAATCAGAAGTATGCTAATTAATTTTAGTTTAAAATCCAATAAGCTTTAAAGTGGTTTCTGAATGGTTAATTAATAATAAATGCAGTATAAATGAACTTGAGGCATGCAGACCGGCTGCTGCAGGGCTTTAACAAATCTTAAACAAACAAATAATGATATGACCCACTTTTTCTGAATTTTACTAGCCCATTTTATTTGTCTCTCATAAGATCGTATATACATGACAATATACTTTTATCTATCATTGGGATACCGAATGTATAACAGACATTCAGCATAAAAGAAAAAAATCAAATGTAGTCCTGAATAAACTGCCAAAATAAGATTATGATAATGTCTATAACAGTAAATGTATGAGAAAACAAGGAAAATTAGGTGGGCAGACGTTCAGACATGCAGACGTTCAGACGTGCAGACGTTCAGACGTAATCCACACGTTAACTTCTAACGTGACGCCGCCGTCACGTCTGTAAAGATCAACAGCTACACGTTATTGACGTGTCTACGACATCTCCATATATATGGCGTACGTCTCCATATAAAACAAATGGAGACGTACACGCACGTATACACGTGTGTTATCTGTTGTGCTTGTCAGTCTCGTCGCCGAATGAAACATTTCGAGCGCCATAAAATTGTGCATTGGCTCACACACTGCACTGAGCCGTGTGAGGACCGTGTTCTGATACGTGTTAGCGAAAAAATAAATAAATAACTTCACTGCTACACGTGAATCACGCGTGAACACCTTACCCTGACCACGGACGTGTGATGAGAAGCGCGACATATTTACCTTGCTAACTAAGCTCTCAGTCGTGTCGATCGTCTCGTACCTTGCCGTGACCACGGACGTGTGATGAGAAGCGCGACACTTTCGTCGCCCCCCTTCTCGCGTGAGAAGCTACGTGACGTCTACGCCTTGTAGTCTGTAATACCTTAAGCCAGTTGTGTGGTGAAAAAAATACAAGTTATTTTTTCGCACTTGAGAAAAGAAATGTTAAAAGAAATGCGTTAACTGCTTTAAATATTAATGGGAATCATTGTATGGATCAAAAAACAATTTCTGACTTTTTTTACTCATTTTATAAAAAACTATATAATTCCAAATTTGATCTATATAATGTGAAGAATTCATTAAAATAGTCCATCAACATATTCCTATTATTGATAAAGAATTTCATGATTCCTGTGAATCCAATATAACTTCTTCTGAGATCAAAGATGCCCTGTTAAGAATGAAAAAAGGGAAAGCACCAGGTATAGATGGGTTGACAGTAGAATTTTACTTACATTTTTGGGAACTGATCGAAATTCCTCTTTATAGTATGTATAATGAATGTATTAACAGTGGCGAAATGACTACTACTATGAAACAAGGTATCATTTCGCTAATTGCTAAACCGGATAAAGATCCAAACTTGATAGAAAATTGGAGACCAATCTCTCTTCTAACTATTGATTATAAATTAATTACTTTAGTATTTGCTAACAGATTACGAGAAGGTTTAAATAAAAATTATTAGTGAATACCAATCAGGTTTTTTAAAAGGTCGACACAATAACTAACAATATTAGACTTGTGCTTGACCTTTTGGATTATGCTGAGAATGTTGATGAAGGAGCCGTCATTTTCTTTTTGGACTTTTATAAAGCGTTCGATACAATTGAACATGAATTTTTATTTAAAACTATAACGCTTTTTGGATTCGGAAATACATTTTTGAAGGTAGTTAAAATGTTTTACAATGATATTAATAGTTCTGTAATACTTAACACTTCCACCTCTAAAAGATTTAACATTAACCGAGGAGTACGCCAAGGCTGTCCAATTTCCCCTTTTTTATTTTTGTTGGTTGTCGAATTATTATCCATTGGTATTGTTAATAATGAAGCAATTCAAGGTCTCCAAATTTTTGGTAAAGAAATTAAAATTTCACAATTGGCGGATGACACAACCTTATTTTAGAGAGCTCATCTCTTATCCCTACTGCTATCTCTTTCATCAATATCTTCTCTAAGGCTTCTGGCCTAATTCTAAATTTATCCAAATGTGAAATCCTTCCTTTACACAATTTAAATGATAAAATTATTAGTGATATTCCAGTGAAATCCTCTGTCAAATACCTAGGAATTCTTGTAACAAAAGATGTTACAGAGAGACAAAGCTTAAATTTCTCCTGTAGATTAAAAAAGACCAAAGCGTTATTAAACTGTTGGTTACAACGTGATCTCTCTGTTTATGGTCGTGTCCTATTATGTAAAGCAGAAGGCTTATCTCAATTTGTCTATCCCTCCCTATCTTTATATGTTAAAGACTCTTATTCTAAAGATATCAATAATCTGTTTTATTCTTTTATTTGGAAAAATAAATCTCAAAGACTGAAGAAAAGGGTTCTTACTAATAAGAAAGCTGAAGGGGGTCTGGAAATACTTTATTTTGAAGACGTTAATAGAACTTTTAAAATCAATTGGATTAAAAAATGTTTGATTAATCGTTACTCCCTTTGGAACCACATCCCACACAGTCTCTTTAACCAAATAGGTGGCTTAGAATTTCTGTTAATTTGTGACTTTAATATTATTAAACTCTCTTAAATTGTCAAAATTCCACCAGCAAGTGCTTTTAGCTTGGAAAATTTGCTATTCACACAATTTCTCTCCTCACACTGCCTTCATTTGGAATAATAGCAGTATAACGATTGCCAATAGATCTTTATTTTTAAGGAATTGGTTTAACAGGGATATTAGTCATCTTATGAATATGGTTTGATAATTTTGGGAATCTTTTAACTTATGAACAATTCATGCGAATCCAATAATTTCCCTGGCATTTTAAGGAATTTAACTTGGTCATTAAAGCTATTCCTCCTACTCTTGTTCATCTGGTTAAAAGTCATATTCACTACAACTCTATAGTAACGACAAAACCAAAATTAATTTTAAACGGTCTTGAACTGATTGGTAAAAATGCAATAACAAACATATTTATACTGTTTTCCAAAAACAAAATAAAATAATACCTAGAGGAAAATTCTTTTGGAACTCTATTATTTGGAAGACTGCTTGGTTAATCCCCTTTAAATATTGTATCAATAACAAAACTAAAGAAATACATTTTAAAATTTTGCATACCATCTACCCTGTTAAATCAATAATTTCAAGATACTCTGATATTGATGATTTATGTACTTTTTGTAAAAATGAGAAAGAGGTGTTAACACATTTGGTTTTTTGATTGTAAAATTACCCAAAAGTTTTGGAAGGAATTGGCAGATTTAATTTTTTCTCTTGTAAAGGATAAATACTGTTTTTCTTTAAAGGATATTATTGTGTACTATAAAAATAATGTTAACAAAGGTCTTGAATACATTGTTAATTTATTCATATTGCTGTCAAAATTTTATATACATAAACAAAAATGTTTAAACTCATCCCCAATATTTAAAGTATTTTTAGTTGAATTTGATTGTTTTATATCTTCATTGAAATTGATAAAAAAACAAAAAGTCATTAAACATGTTTAAAAATATTATGAGATTATTTTTAGATCCCCTGTTACTAATTAATGTAACATTTTATATTACACTGACTGTCTTGTGCTGTGCTCTGTATGTTATTTGTTCTGTTAAATAAATAAAAAAATAAGCCAGTTGTGTGTGATTTTGTCAAATGTCTTAAGTGCTGTAGATTAGTGTTTTTTGTTTTGTTTTGTAAAGAAAAAAACCTGCATGTTATAAACATTTTAGCACCCTCCAAAGCCCGAATATTTCATAATCTTAAGAACGTTGACGAAAATATGACGAGTAAAATTGCAATTACACTACATTATAGCTAATGAATGAACTTACATCTTTATTTAGAAGTGCACTTGTAAAACAACAACCAGGAACAACCAATTCACAGCTTTCTTGTAAGCACCATATATCACTAATGGCACAAGATAATGTCAGTATAAACCAACTGGAAAGACAAACATTTTTATAAGTTGTGTTTTGTCCCCCAGAAAAACGTTAATCGAAAAAAATGGCTTAATGCATTAACACAGTTAAATCCAAAGGCCAAATTCTAAATTAATGATGGACCATGAGTAAACACTTTAATCATGTAATGTTTTAATAATTCATTTAGTAGTTTAGAAATTACAATATTTCTAGGCTATATATTATACTGGAATGCATCCATACACACATTCCAAATTTTTTAATGATTTCTCCAAAGTTGGCCTCATTTTACAGATATTTTATGTTCTCATTCATAAAACACTCACACATCAAATAATTAACTCTAGTGTCACAGTGTGAACTCAAATAACACACAATTATCCATAAGCAAACATTCAGTAACAAAACTGATGACACCAGTCAGAATCTCAGGATAGTATAAACAGGAGCACAGGTGACTGCTTTAAAAATGCATCCTAGCACTGGAGAGAGAGCTGAAAGAACCACACAGTGTAGTACAGTAAAGTAACTATAGTAACATCACTTTATTACAGTTACAGTGTTCTGAATTGATCTCACTAGTGTTCACTGGGCAGGGAAGTTGTCTGGACTGTAAATTCTAATTAGGAAACCTTACTTTAAAAAAAAAGCATGCAAACCAACTGCCTTGAAAAAACCAAGTAAAATGAAATAAGAATAGTAATTTGTACTAACAAAGGTTTATTTAGTGTTGTAAACTTACACACAAGTTCTTGTAACTAAGAATCACTATTTTCAACAACTAAATGATTAAGTACAATATACTATGTGCGTATTTCAAACAACTCATTTAAGTTTAGCTAAATCAAGTAACATTTCCTGAAACTTGGAATTTCTAAGTTGTATTTACTTGAACAGCAATCTAGTTTTAACCAGTTGCCTTAAAAAAAAAAAAAAAAAAAAACTAGTTACCGTTACTCCAGTAACTTAAACGCTTCAAACATCCATTACAAATTCATGACAACAATGTTCTATTCTTCACACACATAATTACCCATAAATCAAAGGTAGTGACAGTTCAAAGTTAAAGATAATATATTTTTTATATTTTTCAATGCAATTTTAACTTGTATTACAAACATTTTGAAACAAAGCAAAAACAGTCTGCTTTTGTTTATGCTAAACAGCAGAGGTAGCAGTACGATGAGATTAAGAATGGCAATGAGTTGGCCACACAAGTTGCCAATGTTTTTTTTTTTCTGTCCCAAGTCAAGCATCATATTGTAAGTGTTCTTCACAGTATCAGGGTAATCCACATGTACCAGTAATCCAAACGTAGCACATGGCAGTCCGGAAGCAAATGTTGGAGGTAGACCCTGGAGACTGTTCTTTGCAGCACTACACTGAACAATGATGGCAGAAGACACAGGGTCAAGGCAAAGAAGATTTGGGGAAGTACTTCATCTTCATTGATAGTCAGCAAGCCAACAGATACTAGTGCCCAGACTGCATCAACATCAGACACCTGTATAAAACCAAATAAACACAATATTAGCAGGGAAATGTGGATGATCAGTTTTCAGTGTTATCTGTCCTGCCTACACTGCCATGACATTGTGTTAGTTCACCCAAACTTGAAATTCATGTCATCATTTACTCACCCATGACTTTTGTTTATTTTCGGAACACAAATAAAGACATTTTCAGTGAAATCTGAGAAATTTCTGTCCTTTAACTGAATGTCTATATACCCCACACTTTAGACAGTTGATCATATAGCAATCGTGTCTCTTTCGAAGACTTGAGACGCTTTTCCACTGTCAGACCAAACCATTCTTAATTCTCAATGCTTAACCATTCCATGCTGTGACAATACAGATATAGTTTAATTTTTCACTGTTGGGCTGTTAACAAAGCTCTTTTAAATGCAACATAAATGTCAGTCATTGCCTTAGTAATGCAATAGTTAAGATATCATACCTGATGTAAATAGCACCCATGTTATGAAAGATTAAATATTTCTTTTAATTTTACTATTAACTTGTTTACTTCACTCAAATAGCATGTTGGCCAGCTACAGAGAAACTGGTGGCTAGGCAAAAGACAAACAACCAACCCTGAGCAGCGACGTCACTCCAGGTGTTCTACAGCACGGTTCAGTGTTCAGCTAAGAGCTCTGGATCAAGAACAGTTCATCAGACCATGCCTAACAGAGTTCAAGTGGAAATATACTGAAACTGCTCCTTACAATTCATTGAACAGTTTGGCCCAAAATGTAGATTAACCAGCTCCATTCATATAGACTGATTTGATGGTTTCTTGGGTGTTAGAGATTTGGATTAAATATCTTCATTCGTGTCATGAAGATGCACAATTTTTTTATGGCATAGAATGACAGGAGGGAGATTAAATGGCACATTTTTTCATTCTTAATTGAACTAGGGTTATGTAATCAACAATAATCTTTATAAAGGTATCTCAGTAATATACCAGCAAATAAACAGGTATTTTTTCTAAAATTATGTTTTTTTAAGGTGTAACTATGAGAACTTACAAAGCAGGTAAATTGTAAAAGTATCTGGGGTGATCATGAAGTAAAACAGGTAGGCCTCAGATGGGTGTGTAGTTCTGTCGAATCTGGGTTCTAGAAGTAAAAAAAGAAAAACAAAGTTTAAGAAATTCAAAAATTACAGTAGAAACATGTTTGTCAAAGTGTCAATAAAGAAGTCATTGATGCGGTTTATTTTAAAATATTATTAAAATATAATAAATATTGAAAACATTTAAGGTAGCAACATACATTTTTACGGGTTGTAGGGTGTGAAGTGTCCTCTTAGATTTGTGAAAAGAAATACAGTTACAAATACAGAAATACGGTTACAGGTATTCTGGAACTGCAAGAAATAATTTGAAATTGCAAATAAAGCGCAGCACATGATTGAGTGAAAAACCTGAAATACCTTGCCTTTATTGTTCTGAGGCCCATGTTCACAAGATCGCTGTTCAGAGAAGACAGTTGCCACAAGCTTTTTTCCTAAATATGAAAAATAATTCTTCAGATGAAGGCGAGTTCCACTACTGTTATGAATTGAAGAACAAAGACACATTCGTTTCTTGATATTTGCATATTTTACAATAGAAAGAAAATTTCTATACATATCTACTTGAGACCTCAGTCGTAAAACCAATTCAAAAGCAATATTTCTTCTGTTACAGTACTCAGTGTTTTCAACACATGCAAAGAAATAATTACCTGCAAGACAAACGAGCTCATTCAGTTTTAATCTTAACTGTGTGATCGCGTAATGACTATGATTGTATTAAAAAGATGTTGACAATAAAATTGTAAACTGAAAAATGACTTTAACCTAAAAAGTGGCCAAAGCCTCACAGTGTTATAAAATTATAGAGGGAATTTTGCAAAAGATTACTGTTAACAATTAATACTATCAGTGGCACATAAAGATTGTCTTAAAAAACTACTGTGAGCTCATCTTGGAGACTTTGGCATGTTCTTGAATTGTACCTCAATTTTAGAAATAAAAAAATTTAACTAGCAACACATTTTTCAATTTTAGAAATAAAAAAAAGTCTTAAAGTCTCAAATTTACCAAAATATGCCACAAGTTCTGTATTTCTATAGTTTTTGTTCTAATAGCAGAATAGCAAAGATCTTTTCTGTCTGTTAGCTAAAACACTGTGCTGACAAGGGGCTAATGTTAGTCAGTTCAAATTAGCAGCACACAGAAACATACATCCACACACAATTATTATTTTTAAACTTACCTTATTATTATTCTGTAGAAGTATTCAGTCTTTATCCAGAGGTAAAATGCAAGCAGTCTCTCTACTTCTTCCTAGTTTCAGCAAATTCGACGCAGAAATTCAAAACATCGCTTGCTGCGCATGCTCTCTAACCGTCCCATAGACAGTAAAAGAAATGGACACAGCGACCCCATTTGAACTCAATTGAGACAAGTGAAGCCCGTTTTTAGCGATTTTTAGAACTTCCGTATTCTGACGCGCAGACTCAAACGAAGCTTGATGACGTCAGCAACCTGTCTGACAGATGTAAACCTTCTAGTAGCTGTGCGTGCAAACTGCCATCGTTAATCTTGCAGAGACGGCGAGCTTGAGCGGGGAGTTCTTTGGCTCGTGAGTGAGCAAGGAGTAAGTATTCTGATTAATTATTTTGTATAGTATTATAAAATGCCCTACACGCCAGTACGCCATATCTCTTGACCACGTCTCCCCATTTTTTTTTTTGCCTGCGAGCTTCTCCTCCTGTCTGTACGGTAATTTCTCTACTGTGCGACAGAGAGTCGAGTGGTTATGACGCAATCGTTTAGCCTATTTTACAAAAAACTGTTCTACGGGGCCATAATGTAAACATAGAAGGTAATGTAGCCCTTTATACATTGTCGTGTATCTTTAGAAATAAATTAATGGACAAATGGAGTCTTTAAACGCCTCAGATGTAAAGTTATTCGCTGTCAAAGTGACGCAAAAATGAATGGGAGTCAATGGGATGCTAACGCAAGTGAAGTTCTGCTACAAGATGGCGGCACGCGGCCGACTTCAACTTCCGGTCGACTTCCTTGCCCCCTGAACCGTCCTTCTTTCTTCTTCTGTTGTTTTGTTGCGCATTAGCAACACATTAGCGCACTGCTGCCTCTCACTGGTGAAGTAATATGGAGACAGATTAGTCTCAAATATAATTCACGCAAAAAACACGATTAACACATGCGTAGACAATTTCACATGCATGAAACCTAATTCACGTACACACAAAAAAAATTCACGTGCGTGAAAAAAAAAATATATAATCACAAAAAGCAATTCACATGCGCAAAATAAAATTATATATTAATAAAAAAAATTCACAAATGCAAAACACAATTCGTAGATATACAACTGTGCACAAAAACCTTTGAATGTTTAAAATGTACGAGTGGTGTCTGAATGTACAAATCGTCATTTACTACGAATCCACTCGGATTTGTGTGTGTGTGTGTTTTTGAGACTTTCCTGGCAGAGCTCTCTTCCCACGTGGGTCTGTCGTACTCTTTAGCCAATCAGATGCGAGCTTACCATTCAACCAATCATATCATAAGCCACTGAGAGTGCATTCAGAAGCTCGCGCAGGCAATCGGGGAGACGTCAAGAGAGAAGCCCATAGAAGCCCTGGCATTACATTTTAAATACTACATAAAATAATTAATCAGAATACTTCTGCTCACTCATGCCAAAGTACTCCCCGCTCAAGCTCGTCTCTGCAAGATTAACGATGGCAGTTTGCACGCACAGCTACTAGAAGATTTACATCTGTCAGAAAGGTTGCTGACGTCATCAAGCTTAGTTTGAGTCTGCGCGTCAGAAACGGAAGTGCTAAAAATCGCTAAAAATGGGCTTCACGTGTCTCAATTGAGTTCCAATTGGGTCGCTGTGTCCATTTCTTTTACTGTCTATGGGATTACTGATGTAAAGGCTTAATTTCCGTTCTAATTAATCCATATGCGCAAAAGGTGCGCAGAATCGTGCTACTTGAATGCACTCTCAGTGGCTTATGATATGATTGGTTAAATGGTAAGCTCGCATCTGATGGCTAAAGAGTACGACAGACCCACGTGGGAAAATATCAAAAACACAAAAACACAAAAAAAACAAACAAACAAAAAGAAATTATTTACACCACACAATATAACACATTTCACAATAATAACAATTTTATTATCGTAATTTTGACATTTTATTCTTAAAATATTATGACGTTATCTTATTTATTCAGTTATTTTTCAACGTGGCACAAAATGCTGCCTACTGAATGCAAACACAATTTTTGTCCAGCGGCCCATAAACAAACAAACAAAAAAAGTAAAAACAGTGGTGAGATATTTGAATTATGTCTTAATAAACTAATGTCTTCTGAGTCAATGTTGTTGCAAAAATTAATTTGACGAAACTGACTAGCAATCTCCTCATTGGACGTGCCTTGAGAGAGAAATGCATCTTTAGATTACATAATGAAAGAGTTTTTGTTTTCGATTTGAATTATTTCGTTTTAAAATAGTAATTAAAAACGCAAAAAAGCATTCTATAGATATTCTATAGAAAAGCATTCTATAGATATATTTATCATGTCGGTGAAGCGCTCCTGCTCAAGACCAATAGGACAATAAAGCGCATCCTGTTTGTTTTCTTATTTTACAAAAGCATAAGGTTTTGTTGATGATATTGTGGAGTGCACACAAATACAAGTAGACCCTTTGCAGTTCCGAATGATGCACACTCTTACCTTTATGAGCAAAAATGACGGCGTATTTTTAAGTTTTTACTGTCATTAAAAAAAAAAAAAAAAAAAAAAAAAAAAAAAGCTGACCCATGTCCTGCAAAGCGCTCACTCTCCGCACAAACGATTGGATATGCGCCTAACAGCGATCATTTATCTAGGTTAAATGTTTAAATTAATGCTGTGGAATGCATGAAGTGTATTATGTCTGTTTATTTTAGGCAAGTCGCGTTGGTTTGAGAAGGCTAAATTGATCAAACATAATGCTCAACTCACTGTCCGCCGCTGCAGCCTGCTCGTTTCTTTAAAGTAAGTATTCTGATTAATTATTTTATGTAGTATTTTAAAATGTAATGCCAGGGCTTCTATGGGCTTCTCTCTTGACGTCTCCCCGATTGCCTGCGCGCGCTTCTGAATGCACTCTCAGTGGCTTATGATATGATTGGTTGAATGGTAAGCTCCCATCTGATTGGCTAAAGAGTACGACAGAACCACGTGGGAAGAGAGCTCTGCCAGGAAAGTCTCAAAAACACACACACACAAAATCCGAGTGGATTCGTAGTAAATGACGATTTGTACATTCAGGACACTCGTACATTTTAAACATTCAAAGGTTTTTGTGCACAGTTGTATATCTACGAATTGTGTTTTGCATTTGTGAAAATGTATTTTATGAATATATGATTTTATTTTACGCATGTGAATTGCTTTTTGTGAATATATTTTTTTTTTTCACGCACGTGAATTTTTTTTGTGTGTACGTGAATTAGGTCTTCATGCATGTGAAATGTCTACGCATGTGTTAATCGTGTTTTTTTGCTTTGTGAATTATATTTGAGACTAATCTGTCTCCATATTACTTCACCAGTGAGAGGCAGCAGTGCGCTAATGTGTTGCTAATGCGCAACAAAACAACAGAAGAAGAAAGAAGGACGGTTAGAGAGCATGCGCAGCAAGCGATGTTTTGAATTTCTGCGTCGAATTTGCTGAAACTAGGAAGAAGTAGAGAGACTGCTTGCATTTTACCTCTGGATAAAGACTGAATACTTCTACAGAATAATAATAAGGTAAGTTAAAAATAATAATTGTGTGTGGATGTATGTTTCTGTGTGCTGCTAATTTGAACTGACTAACATTAGCCCCTTGTCAGCACCAGTGTTAGCTAACAGACAGAAAAGATCTTTGCTGTTCTGCTATTAGAACAAAAACTATAGAAATACAGAACTTGTGGCACATTTGGGGTAAATTTGAAACTTTTTAAGACTTTTTTTTATTTCTCAAATTGAAAAAATGTGTGTGCTATTAAAAATGAAAGCATGAAAATTCGAGGTACAATTCAAGAACATGCCCAAAGTCTCCAAGATGAGCTCACAGTAGTTTTTTTAAGACAATCTTTATGTGCCACTGATAGTATTAATTGTTAACAGTAATCTTTTGCAAAAATTTCCCTCTATAATTTTATAACACTGTGAGGCTTTGGCCACTTTTTAGGTAAAGTCATTTTTCAGTTTACACAATTTTATTGTCAACATTTTTAATACAATCATAGTCATTTACGCGATCACACATTTAAGATTTAAACTGAATGAGCTCGTTGTCTTTCAGTAATTATTTCTTTGCTGTGTTGAAACCTGAGTACTGTACCACAAAGAAATATTGCTTTTGAATTGGTTTTACGACTGAGGTCTCAAGGGATATGTATAGAAATTTTCTTTTCTCATTGTAAAACATGCAAATATCAGAAACGAATGTGTTTCTTTGTTCTTCAATTTCACAACAGTAGTGGAACTCGCCTTCATCTGAAGAATTATTTTTCTATTTAGGAAAAAAAAGCTTTGTGGCAAACTATCTTCTCTGAACAGCGATCTTGTGAACAATGGGCCTCAGAAACAATAAAGGCAATGTATTTCAGGTTTTTCACTCAATCATGTGCTAGCGCTTTATTTGCAATTTCAAATTATTTCTGTGCAGTTCCAGAATACCTGTAACCGTATTTCTGTATTTGTAACTGTATTTCTTTTCACAAATCTAAGAGGACACTTCACACCCTACAACCGTAAAATGTATGTTGCTACCTTAAATGTTTTCAATATTTTATTATTATTATTAATAATATTTAAATAAAACCGCATCAATGACTCTTTATTGACACTTTGACAAACACTGTTTCTACTGTAATTTTTGAATTTCTTAAACTTTGTTTTCTTTTTTTACTTCTAGAACCCATGATTCGACAGAACTACACACCCCATCTGAGGCCTACCTGTTTTACTTCATGAGCACCCCAGATACTTTTACAATTTACCCGCTTTGTAAGTTCTCATAGTTTACACCTTAAAAACAACCATAAATGTTAGAAAAAAAATACCTGTTTATTTGCTGGGTTATTACTGAGATACCTTTATAAAGATTATTGTTGATTACATATACCTAGTTCAATTAAGACATGAAAAAATGTGCCATTTAATCTCCCTTCTGTCATTCTATTCCATAAAAAAGGTGTGCCTCTTCATGACACGAATGAAAGATATATAACCCAAATCTCTGACACCCAAGAAACCATCAAATCAGTCTATATGAATGGAGCTGGTTTAATCTACATTTGGGGCCAAACTGTTCAATGAATTGTAAGGAGCAGTTTCAGTTATATTTCCACTTGAACTCTGTTAGGCATGGTCTGATGAACTGTTCTTGATCCAGAGCTCTTAGCTGAACACTGAACCGTGCTGTAGAACACACTGGAGTGACGTCGCTGTCTCAGGGTTGGTTGTTTGTCTTTTGCCTAGCCACCAGTTTCTCTGTAGCTGGCCAACATGCTATTTGAGTGAAGTAAACAAGTTAATAGTAAAATTTAAAAGAAATCATTTAAGGTCTTTCATAACATGGGTGCTATTTACATCAGGTTACGATTTCTTAACTATTGCATTACTACGGCAATGACTGCACACATTTATGGTTGCATTCAAAAGAGCTCTGTTAACAGCCCAACAGTGAAAAATTAAACTATATCCGTATTGTCACAGCATGGAATGTTTAAGCATTGGAGAATTAAGAATGGTTTGGTCTGACAGTGGAAAAAGCGTCTCAAGTCTTCGAAAGAGACACGATTGCTATATGCTCAACTGTCTAAAGTGTGGGGTAAATAGACATTCAGTTAAAGGACAGACATTTCTCGGATTTCACTGAAAATGTCTTTATTTGTGTTCCGAAAATAAACAAAGTCATGGGTGAGTAAATGATGACATGAATTTCAAGTTTGGGTGAAACTAACACCAATGTCATGGCAGTGTAGGCAGGACAGATAACACTGAAAACTGATCATCCTCCATTTCCCTGCTAATATTGTGTTTATTTTGGTTTTATACAGGTGTCTGATGTTGATGCAGTCTGGGCACTAGTATCTGTTGGCTTGCTGACTATCAATGAAGATGAAGTACTTCCCCAAATCTTCTTTGCCTTGACCCTGTGTCTTCTGCCCATCATTGTTCAGTGTAGTGCTGCAAAGAACAGTCTCCAGGGTCTACCTCCAACATTTGCTTCCGGACTTGCCCTGTGCTACGTTTGGATTACGGGACATGTGGATTTACCTGATGCTGTGAAGAACACTTACAATATGATGCTTGACTTGGGACAGAAAAAAAAAAAACATTGGCAACTTGTGTGGCCAACTCATTGCAATACTTAATCTCATCGTACTGCTACCTCTGCTGTTTAGCATAAACAAAAGCAGACTGTTTTTGCTTTGTTTCAAAATGTTTGTAATACAAGTTAAAACTGCATTGAAATATTTAAAAAATATATTATCTTTAACTTTGAACTGACACTACCTTTGATTTATGGGTAATTATGTGTGTGAAGAATAGAACATTTTGTTGTCATGAATTTGTAATGGATGTTTGAAGCGTTTTAAGTTACTGGAGTAACGGGTAAACTAGTTTTTTTGTTTTTTTTTAAGGCAACTGGTTAAAACTAGATTGCTGTTCAAGTAAATACAACTTAGAAATTCCAAGTTGCAGGAAATGTTACTTGATTTAGCTAAACTTAAATGAGTTGTTTCTCACTACGCACATAGTATATTTTACTTAATCATTTAGTTGTTGAAAATAGTGATTCTTAGTTACAAAACTTGTGTGTAAGTTTACAAACACTAAATAAACCTTTGTTAGTACAAATTACTATTATTATTTTCATTTTACTGAGTCGATTTGCAACAGTGCTACCAGAACCATTATTTTTCAAATTAAAAATTCCTAATTATAATTTAAACAAAACACAACTAAAATAAACAATTAAAACTAGTGAGATCAATTCAGAACACTGTAACTGAATAAAGTGATGTTACTATAGTTACTTTACTGTACTAACACTGTGTGGTTCTTTCAGCTCTCTCTCAGTGCTAGGATGCATTTTTTAAAGCAGTCCACCTGTGCTCCTGTTTATACTATCCTGAAATTCTGACTGGTGTCATCAGTTTTGTTACTGAATGTTTGCTTATGGATAATTGTGGGTTATTTGAGTTCACACTGTGACACTAGAGTTAATTATTTGATGTGTGAGTGTTTTATGAATGAGAACATAAAATATCTGTAAAATGAGGCCAACTTTGGAGAAATCATTAAAAAAATTGGAATGTGTGTAGAGATGCATTCCAGTATAATATATAGCCTAGAATATTGTAATTTCTAAACTACTAAATGAATTATTAAAACATTACATGATTAAAGTGTTTACTCAGGGTCCATCATTAATTTAGAATTTGGCCTTTGGATTTAACTTGTGTTAATGCATTAAGCCATTTTTTTTTTTTTATCGATTAACGTTTTTCTGGGGACACAAACACAACTTATAAAAATGTTGTCTTTCCAGTTGGTTTATACTGACATTATCTTGTGCCATTAGTGATATATGGTGCTTACAAGAAAGCTGTGAATTGGTGTTTCCGGTTGTTGTTTTACAAGTGCAACTTCTAAATAAAGATGTAAGTTCATTCATTAGCTATAATGTAGTGTAATTGCAATTTTACTCGTCATATTTTCGTCAACGTTCTTAAGATTATGAAATATTCGGGGATTTGGAGGTGCTAAAATGTTATAACATGCAGGTTTTTTCTTTACAAAACAAAACAAAAAACACTAATCTACAGCACTTAAGACATTTGACAAAATCACACACAACTGGCTTATTTTTTTATTTATTTAACAGAACAAATAACATACAGAGCACAGCACAAGACAGTCAGTGTAATATAAAATGTGACATTAATTAGTAACAGGGGATCTAAAAATAATCTCATAATATTTTAAACATGTTAATGACTTTTTGTTTTTTATCAATTTCAATGAAGATATAAAACAATCAAATTCAACTAAAAATACTTTAAATATTGGGGATGAGTTTAAACAAGCATTTTGTTTATGTATATAAAATTTTGACAGCAATATGAATAAATTAACAATGTATTCAAGACCTTTGTTAACATTATTTTCATAGTACACAATAATATCCTTTAAAGAAAACAGTATTTATCCTTTACAAGAGAAAAAATTAAATCTGCCAATTCCTTCCAAAATTTTTGGGTAATTTTACAATCAAAAAACCAAATGTGTTAACACCTCTTTCTCATTTTTACAAAAAGTACATAAATCATCAATATCAGAGTATCTTGAAATTATTGATTTAACAGGGGAGGGTATGCAAAATTTTAAAATGTATTTCTTTAGTTTTGTTATTGATACAATATTTAAAGGGGATTAACCAAGCAGTCTTCCAATAATATATAATCAATAATAGAGTCCAAAAGAATTTTCCTCTAGGTGTTATTTTATTTTGTTTTTGGAAAACAGTATAAATATGTTTGTTATTGCATTTTTTACCAATCAGTTTCAAGACCGTTTAAAATTAATTTTGGTTTTGTCGTTACTATAGAGTTGTAGTGAATATGACTTTTAACCAGATGAACAAGAGTAGGAGGAATAGCTTTAATGACCAAGTTAAATTCCTTAAAATGCACAGGGAAATTATGGATTCGCATGAATTGTTCATAAGTTAAAAGATTCCCAAAATTATCAAACATATTCATAAGATGACTAATATCCCTGTTAAACCAATTCCTTAAAAAATAAAGATCTATTGGCAATCGTTATACTGCTATTATTCCAAATGAAGGCAGTGTGAGGAGAGAAATTGTGTGAATAGCAAATTTTCCAAGCTAAAAGCACTTGCTGGTGGAATTTTGACAATTTAAGAGGGAGTTTAGAAATATTAAAGTCACAAATTAACAGAAATTCTAAGCCACCTATTTGGTTAAAGAGACTGTGTGGGATGTGGTTCCAAAGGGAGTAACGATTAATCAAACATTTTTTAATCCAATTGATTTTAAAAGTTCTATTAACATCTTTAAAATAAAGTATTTCCAGACCCCCTTCAGCTTTCTTATTAGTAAGAACCCTAGTCTTTGGGATTTGTTTTTCCAAATAAAAGAATAAAACAGATTATTGATATCTTTAGAATAAGAGTCTTTAACATATAAAGATAGGGAGGGATAGACAAATTGAGAAAAGCCTTCTGCTTTACATAATAGGACACGACCATAAACAGAGAGATCACGTTGTAACCAACAGTTTAATAACGCTTTGGTCTTTTTTAATCTAGAGGAGAAATTTAAGCTTTGTCTCTCTGTAACATCTTTTGTTACAAGAATTCCTAGGTATTTGACAGAGGATTTCACTGGAAATCACTAATAATTTTATCATTTAAATTGTGTAAAGGAAGGATTTCACATTTGGATAAATTTAGAGTTAGGCCAGAAGCCTTAGAGAAGATATTGATGAAGGAGATAACAGTAGGGATAAGAGATGAGCTCTTTAAAAATAAGGTTGTGTCATCTGCCAATTGTGAAATTTTAATTTCTTTACCAAAAATTTGGAGACCTTGAATTGCTTCATTATTAACAATACCAATGGATAATTTGACAACCAACAAAAATAAAAAGGGGGAAATTGGACAGCCTTGGCGTACTCCTCGGTTAATGTTAAATCTTTTAGAGGTGGAAGTGTTAAGTATTACAGAACTATTAATATCATTGTAAAACATTTTAACTACCTTCAAAAGTATTTCCGAATCCAAAAAGCGTTATAGTTTTAAATAAAAATTCATGTTCAATTGTATCGAACGCTTTATAAAAGTCCAAAAAGAAAATGACGGCTCCTTCATCAACATTCTCAGCATAATCCAAAAGGTCAAGCACAAGTCTAATATTGTTAGTTATGTGTCGGCCTTTTTAAAAAACCTGATTGGTATTCACTAATAATTTTATTTAAACCTTCTCGTAATCTGTTAGCAAATACTAAAGTAATTAATTTATAATCAATAGTTAGAAGAGAGATTGGTCTCCAATTTTCTATCAAGTTTGGATCTTTATCCGTTTTAGCAATTAGCGAAATGATACCTTGTTTCATAGTAGTAGTCATTTCGCCACTGTTAATACATTCATTATACATACTATAAAGAGGAATTTCGATCATTTCCCAAAAATGTAAGTAAAATTCTACTGTCAACCCATCTATACCTGGTGCTTTTCCCTTTTTTCATTCTTAACAGGGCATCTTTGATCTCAGAACAAGTTATATTGGATTCACAGGAATCATGAAATTCTTTATCAATAATAGGAATATGTTGATGGACTATTTAAATGAATGCTTCACACAATTATATAGATCAAATTTGGAATTATATAGTTCTTTATAAAATGAGTAAACAAAGTCAGAAATTGTTTTTTGATCCATACAATGATTCCCATTAATATTTAAAGCAGTTAACGCATTTCTTTTAACATTTCTTTTCTCAAGTGCGAATAAATAACTTGTATTTTTTTTCACCCTCTTCAAGCCATTTCGCCCTAGAACGAATAAAAGCACCTTTAGCCAAGTCTAAATAGATCAGGTCTAGATGGGATTGAATTGCAACCAATTCAGCTTCTTCCTCCTTAGTAAGATTGTGCTTCTGTTCCAGTTAAGATTGTGCTTCTGTTCCAGTTTCCAGTAATTTATTAATTAATTCTAACTCATTTTGTCTATTGATTTTTTTTAATTCTTTACTACGTTTAACTGCAATCTGTCTGACGTTATATTTTAAAAAATCCCATTTACATTTAAAACCTTCCTTTACACCTCCCAAAATATCATTTGCCAATTTTTTTAACACTATTATTAAATTATTCATCCTTAAGGAGATTATTATTAAATTTCCAGTACCCTCTAAGACTAGAATTCTCTTTTGTGCCTTTGAGCGGTTAAAGAAATAAGCTTATGATCAGTTAAAGGGGCATATTTATGAACGATTTCCTTGACATATTGCAATGCAGAAGTAGAAATAAAAAAACATATCAATTCTAGATTGCAAAGATTTGTCTTTGTTAGACCATGTGTATTCGGATATTCCAGGGTTGTGTAAAATCGCCAAAATATCAGTAAGAGATAAATTGGCACATAGAGAAAGCTAAGTTTGATTGTTGCGTCACGCTGATCCAAGAACGAGGAGGAAAAAATATCTATCACAACAAATTATCCAAGCATTCATTAAAATCGCCTGAAAAAATAACATATGAAGCTTTGAATGCATCAACTTTGCATTGATAATATCAGAAACCTTTGCAAATAAGGACTTATTCAACGTATTGGATTATGACCATAAATATTACAAAGTATAAATATAGTATTGTCAATTTCACAGTCAGAATAACCCATCTTCCATTTTCACACCCCCCCCCCCAAAACGTTTTTTTAACAGATTTCAGAACTTCTCCTTTAAATCTGTTCATCAAAACCATAACTCCTTTTTTTGACATCCCGCTGAATGCGAAGTGCCGTGACTGAAAAAAATTAGATTTTCCCCATTGAGATTTCACAAAATTTTTTCACCAAGTCTGTAGAATGTGTCTCTTGACAAAAAATAAAGTCAGCATCAGTCCGTTTTAAAAAAAGAAATAAAGCCTTTCGCTTCGTAATTTCTCGAATGCCCCTAACATTCAGTGATGCTATGCTCAGAGAATTAAACAAAGTCCATTCCGAAAAGAACTAGAACAACAACAACAAGAAAAAAGAAAAAAAAAAAAAAACGATTTAATTCACAAATTACCAAAGCTTCAAGACCTAATGTCTTGAAGCTGAAATTTACTATATTAAATTAGAAACCCTGGAGATGCAAGCAGGCAGTAAACATTAGTGAAAAGAAAGGGGGAAAAAAAAATCGCCCGCCCGCATGTAAGAAAATTTGAAGATGCCTTTTATGGTTTTTCAATCAGAGTTCCATCAGTCATTAGTTGTCAATCCTTTTCCCCCTCGATGTATGCATGTGGACCACGAAATACAGCCCTTTTACCTTCCTCTCTAGCCTTCTTCACCCTCGCCACAGTTTTTTCTCTTGCCGCTTTGTCTTTCAGGCGACAGCAACTCAGAGCGTAGCGCGTTGTCCAGTAAAAATCTGGAGTTTTTGGCTGCCCTCCAAATCTCGTCCCGGTAACGGCGCATCGAGAAGAGAACCGACGATGGGTCGCTTATGAATAGGATTTGGTGGTGTTGATTTGGCGACCAACACGAACTACGTCCACCACCCGATCAAGCTGGTCTTGAACATCTGGAGCAACCTTCGCAAGAGCATCGATAGTTTATCCGTCTGACATTTTCACCATCAGCCTTTCAAAGTCCATGCAATTTGAGGGACCATCGTCAAGTGTAACGTTGAGCCTCTGCTATATTAGACTTCAAAGTCGCGTTTTCATCCTTTAAAGTTTGCATTTCTTTCTCCATCAGGGATAACCGTTCGTCGTGAGAGTTAACTTCGATGATGAGCTTTTGCACAGAGGTTGCTAAACTGTCCACCTTAGCCGAAGTGAGCACCGTAGTTTTCTCAATCGCCGAAACCTTTAAATGCATTTGATCGAGTTTCAAGCCAAGTGCATGAATAGCTTCAAGCACTTCTGAAGAGTTCTCAGAATCAGGTTTCGCACCAACTCGATTCCTTTTTTGGCCGGAGAATCATTTTTTTGGGGGTTTCAGGCAGACTAGGGAAATCGGCCAGGCAACGGGTCTCCATAACGGACTCACAAGTAAGTTCCATCTCGTTTTTGCAACAGCGTTATGAGGAGAGGAGTGTTTCCTACTTCTCCTTTTGCCCATCCAAAACGTCTATTTCTTCAATACTATTGAAATGTAAGCGGTATCTTCGTATTAAATAAATTAAAAGAGAAGCTGGGACGTAATTTCCAGCTGCAAACTCTGCGTCTACTAAGGACAGAGATAAAGCATGTCTGATTAGAAGGACGCCATCTTGGCCCCCCCTCTATAGACATTCTCTGGCTATATGCACACGGAGGTGATGACGTACTTCCGCTAAAATCTCAGCCTGCTAAGCCATTTCCCGCTCGCGCTGAGGCGATTGTTTACAAAGCGATATAACAGCAACTACAATATGACTAGTAAGAAAACGTTCAAATTTCAGCGAACCATCTACAGTACAGCCGAGCATTGCTGTGTGCCTCTGTGTCAAGCTTCGAGCAAGTACAACAGTTTACTTAGTTTTCATACATTTCCATCTGACGCGGAAAATCAGGCGAAAACGGCTTGTAGCTATCCCGAGGGACAAATTCACAGTTACTCCCCATACCCGAGTATGTAGTCGGCGTTTTAACAAGGAGGATGTTCGTGAGCCCCGTATCAGAGACGGGGAGGCGGCTATTAAACAAGGGAGCTGTCCCAGCACTGTTTGACCCTTCCCACTTCACGAGCGGAGGATGACGGCGACGCAGGCGAGAAAGCTGCTATTCCTATGGACCACTACGCTTCGGCTTCAGATCCTGCAGTTGTTGATTCAGCCCTTGATGACAACATGTCTCTCAGAGATGAGATTCTCAAGCTTCATCGTTTTGCTGCTTCAGACAAGGACATACGTTTTTTTCACAAGGTAAGATATCCAGATTGTTCTGTGTAGTACTTTTGCAACAACAGATATAGTTGTGTGTGTGTGTGTGTGTGTGTGAGAGAAAGGAAGGCTAACAGAGTTGTATATTTGAAATGCTTCCTAGTAATATCATAGTATACACTGATATAATATTTAAATGCTTATATCTGAATTGTATTTATTTAGATTTGCATCCTATGACCTGCTGATGAGATTTCTGGGCCTTAATAGAGCCCATCACTGCCAAATACGGTCAGTGTGACACAAGCACAGAGAGGCACCTTTACAGAGACAAGTTCCACTGTAGTAAGTAGTTATTTACATGGACCATACAAGACAACTTAAAGGGATAGTTCACTTTAAAATGAAAATTCTATCATCATATACTCACCCTCATGTTGTTTCAAACCTGTATGAATTTCTTTCTTCTGCTGAACACAAAGGATGATATTTTGAAGAATGAAAGAAATCCACTGAGTATATGATTTTTTCATTTTGAAGTGAACTATCCCTTTAACAAAGATCAGGGCTAATAGAGGTTGAGAGAAACATAACGCAAATTGTTTTTCTTTTGAACAGACTCGTTTCCTGCAGCCCATTGATGAGATGTTCATGTTTCTCAATTACCTGGCACTGGGTTCAAAACAGCGTGATCTTGCTGACCGGTATGGGGTCCACCCAGTCCACAGTCAGTCAGATCATTACAACGTGGAGCAACTTTCTGTACACTGTGCTAGGGTCTGTGAGGATCTGGATACCAGCTGAATTGAAGGACTATGCAGACACTACAGTCATCCTGGACTGCACAGAGCTAAGGTGCCAGTGCCCTTCATCACCTCTTCTCCAAAGTGAAATGTTCTCAGCATACAAGTCCCACTGTACTCTCAAAGGGCTGCTTGGAGTGGCTCCTCATGGGGCGGTCACATTGATTTCTCAACTGTACGCTGGTTCCATCAGTGACAAACAGATCACGCGAGAGTCTGGAATTCTCTCCCTTTTTGAGACCAGTGATGGCCATCATGGTTGACTGAGGTTTTCTGGTTGATGACCTTGTACCTTGCAAGATTTATAGGCCAGCATTTCTCTCTGGAAGATCGCAGATGTCTGCCTGTGAGGTCAGGGAGACCCAAGTGATTGCACGCCTCAGGGTGCATGTTGAGCGCCTCATACGGCGTGTTAAGAAGCACAAGTTCTTTGACACAGAGATTCCACTTCGGCTTTTTGGCAACATTAATCAGCTGTATACTGTTGCATGTCTCCTGACGAAGTATGAAAACGGGCCTCTTGTAAAGGCTTGGGCAAAGGAGCCAGAGTAGCAGTAGTAGAAAAAAAATAAAAATTAATAACCTATGACCATTTGTATAACTACTTTCTTTAAATGTACCTTAGTAAATTACTTTGTATAAATTGAATTTTTATAGTTCATGTTATGTATGCACTGCTGTACATTGCACATACTCTTTGAAATAAAGAACTACTGAATTATTTGCATGTCATATTGTCAAGTTCTGTGTGTTTTTTTTGCTGACTGACCACAGCTCTGCCCAAACTTGAAAACTGCTTTAATCTCTGATGAACGCAAAGGAAAACTCAAAACTGTTCACTTTCTTTTCTTTTATTTTCTTAAAGATGGTTTGATAGATTGGGATGGAACAGAATAGGTTGATAACCTTTAAGATACACAAACCAAAACCATGAATTAATTACAAATAAATCACAAATAAATCTCAATACCACTTTCTCAAAGTAATAATAAATAGATGTTTACTGAATCCTCAAACCAAACCAAACAAAGTAATTTAGATTAACCCAGGATCTCTAATAGTTAATTATTAAAATACCAATCCCATAATTAAACTTATATAATTTAAACAATACACATGCTTAGAGTAACGTTACTTCTGCCAAGTTCTACATTGACATAATAAAGTCTTCACTATTTAATTTAAATTGCACATTACAACCAAGCAAAAAATCATATAGAAGCCTGAACTCAACACATTCAAACACAATCACATTCTGTCCTACCAGTTGCGTCGCTTGGATGATCAGGAGCTGTGGTTAGAGTATCTTTTTCCAGGAACGGGTGAGAGGGGCCAACTGAGCTCTTACCAAACATTTCAATGCCATGCACTCCCTGTGGGTGCGCCCGGTAAATATGGTCCCCAGAGCACTTCCGAGAAGTTGGTTCCACCTCCTGTTGTATGGTTGCCCCCTGCAGATTGGGAGTGCTCTGAGTATCCTGGGTGAATCTAGGCTGGAGTGCTCAGTACAACTTGTAACCATGAAGTGACACAACAGATATGTACTTTACCTCACCAGTGCTTTTAAGCCATCTGTAATAAAAGAATAATACTTTCATGCACAGTGAATTATTTACTGAATAACATTTATTTAGGGCTCCCAATTTACAAACAACAGTTATAAAATACTATTTTTAGGTAACCAATTATCAAAAAAATTAATCGGAAGAACATGTAATTTAATAATAGATTAGTATTAATACAACAAGAAACATAGTAATACAATTAAGAAAAAAATATAAAACTTGAATCAATATATATGTACAAATATTTTTAAATGAATTGAACTAATGAGAGTTACTGCCAGTAAGAGAAATGGAGAAAGAGAAATGAACAGCACTCTATAAAGAAGTGTGACAGGCAATCAGAATCTAATTATTTAGGGAAGCAAAGAGGTAACAATAAAAATAAAAAAAAATCAATTTTTACTTTCATTGTTTTGGTGATTTCATTGTCTCTGGGAATCCTCTGAATCCCACTGTCCTCCTGTGTGTAGACAACAAAGTCACACCAGTCTAAACCAGAAATCAACATCTGGCCCTGGATTTGCCAAAAGTAGGGAATGAGATTTCCTTAATGTGCGTGTGCCCTCACTGATCTTAATATATGGGCAGTCAACATAGCTTGCAACATTGGGGCACTTAATTTCAACAAGGCCAAACACTGTCTGCGCCTCTGGATCGTACACAATGCCATCAGGTGTTGACCCCATCCAGGGTGCGTCAGGGTGGATAAGAAAAGCCGCAGGGATAGTGGTTAACCTCCCTTACTCTGCAGTACTCCTCTACTGCTGCAGGTTCCATGTCAAGCCCCCTCCTCATGTCGGCAGTCTGATGGCTAGGTGTCAGAAGTCTTTTGGCAAGATTTTCAGCAGAGCTCTGTGCCCCTGGTGTGACATACCCCTCTGAACCTGGAGGGTGATGATGCGGGGCCCGCCTCAGTTGGTGCCACTCGATGCAGGAACTCTGCTCTTTTGTGCTGTTGGCAATTTTGTGTGCGTTCTCTAATGTTGTTTTTCCAGGGACATCATGTGGTGCTGATGATGTTCAGTGCAGACAAAAGAGCAGGTAGAGGGTCCCAGCCCGTAACCCTGAAGTGGCAGCTGTGGGGGAGAAAGGAGCATCTGTGTGGGGGACAGGTTTTTGGAACTCTTTTTGCTGGCATATGATAGTATAACACACTTCCTTCTTGCATTTTCCAAATGCAGAGTCAACCAGAGGAACATTAATGTCCAGAGCCATAGTTGTTATCAGTGGAGCCACATCACTTGGAACATCATGGTAGACTTCATCCACCCTGAGCTGAACTGACACCCTTATACAAGTTGTTCCTACGGAAAAAACAAAATGTTTTTTTTTTTTTTAAATGAGCCATAAAGTAAGTTACATATAAGTTGAACGAACAAAATAACAAAAAAAAGCTTTATTTATTTAAACATACAATGTATCATATGATGAGATTACTACTTTATCTGAGGTCTCACTGATTACTACAGAAAAATGCATTACTACTATATCTGCACTTGAGAGCACTTTGACTCGGCGCAGTAAATATCCACAGAAATATTCCTTTTAGGAGTGATGATATTACTGCGCCGAGTCAAAGTGCTCCCAAGTGCTATTCCGCCATACATTATAGTTTATCCTTTTTACCCGCTTAGAAAAGCGCCATGTTTTATTTTGTGTCACCATACTTGGTCGTGTAACTACTCGTGTAACAGTTTCTAAGCAGGGAAAACGTGGATGTGTTTGGTCGCTTCTAACTTCATCTCTGTATGGATCCTAATGAATGAAACTGGGCTGAGCTGAGTGCTATCAAAGTGTCACCGCGCGCCAGAGAGATTAAGTGCACGCACTGAGACGAGAGAGGTATGCATCAGCTCATCTTAGTTAAGGGAATAACATAGTTTAATATGAAAAAAACAGTGGAGTGTTCCTTTAATGATAATAAAAATAATACTAACCCGATGCCTTCCATCAGTTTTTCGTTCCTAGAGGGAGTAACATCTTTGCGTGGCAGGGGCAGCTGCCACTCGACCTGTCACGGATACCCAGGTGAAAAAAGTTTTCAATAAACACAAACATCCATAAATAGAAAAAGTAAGTAGAAAAGTACCCTGTAAACATTAGTTAGCATGGATCTTGGCTTATGCCCCTTCTGTTCAGTCTCTGTGCAGCTGTGTGTTGGGGGGAACAGAGGTGATGCTGAGCTGGCAATAATGTGCAGTCTGGTACAAACAGTGCTGCCACAGGATTACACACAGCTGCACCCTGCCACACAGGTACACTGGCAGCTTCGTAGCTGCACAGGACGGTCATCCCCAAGCACAATCTGAAAATACACTAATCTGTTATAATAGAACAAAAGTGCAGTTTTTTTAAAAAGAGAATACATGAGTACAGAGAGAATGTTTAAACAAAACAAACAAATTTGAACCATCAAATATAATTATTAACTACTAAAACAATTAATAACTACTAAACAATTTGTATGAGCTAAAAATTGTAGCCCACAATATTATTTATATGATTATTTATCTCACTTGACTCATCATCCTCAACAGTGGACACAGAACGTGTGTCAATGCAGTGACAAAACAGAACTCAGTTTCTGTCAATCCCAGTGATTAGCGTACATATTTAAAATATCGATAAATATTCCAACACACCAGTGTTATTTATGGTATGGTAAATGAAATTTGTCTGTAAAATAACCTTTAGCATTATTAGATGCAATGATTCACAGAAACTTTGATCTGCCCAAACGTAACCTGTCTCATGAACCATGAACCAATCCGCGCTGAACACTGCAGTATAACTTTCTCTTACGCTTAAGCTTCCTCACAGATCTGTAGCAAC